>NC_054471.1:69119219-69394219 GCF_017639515.1 Carcharodon carcharias
TGCCATCCCGCAGCTCTCCCCTTTTACTAACAGCAATCCCTAGTTCCAGATTCTCCCACAAGAGGAAACATCCTCTCCCCATCCACCTTGTCAAGTCCCCTCAGTATCTTATATGTTTCAATCAAGTAATCTCTTACTCCTCTAAACTCCAGTGGATACAAGCCTATCCTGTCTAACCTTTCCTCATAAGACAATCAGCCCATTCCAGTTATTAATCTGGTAAACCTTCTCTGACTGCTTCCAATGCATTTACATCCGTCCTTAAATAAGGTGACCAATACTGTACACAGTATTCCAGATGTGGTCTCACTAGTTCTCTGTATAACTGAAGCATAACCTCCCTACTTTTGTATTCAATTCCACAACCTATTAGTTTTCCTAATTACTTGTGGTACCTGTATACTAGCCTTTTATGATTCTTGCACTAAGGCACCCAGACCTCTCTGCATCTCAGAGCTCTGCAACCTCTTACCATTTAGATAATATGCTCTTTTGTTCTTCCTGCCAAAATGGACAATTTCACATTTTCCCTCAGTATACTCCATCTGCTAGATCTTTTCCACTTGCTTAACCTATCTACATCTTTTTGTGGCCTCCTTATGTCCTCTTCACAACTTACTTTCCTACCTATCTTTGTATCATCAGCAAATTTGGCAACTATCCCTTCAATCCTTTCATCCACGTCATTTATATAAATTGTAAACAGTTGAGGCCCCAGCACTGGTCCCTGTGGCACACCAATCATCACATCCTGCCAATCAGAAAAAGACCCATTCATGCCTAATCTCTGCTCCCTGTAAGCGAGCCAATCTTGTATCCGTGCCAATGTATTACCCCCTAGACCATGAGCTTTTATTTTCCACAATAACCTTTGATGTGGCACTTTTACAAATGCCTTCTGGAAATCTAAGTACAGTACATCTACTGGTTCACCATTATCCACATGGTACTTCCTCAAAGAACTCCAATAAGTTGGTTAGACATGGGGCAAAATTTTTAGCACGGTGGGTGGGCATGCGCCCAACCTGCTTGAGCGTGAAATGAAGCACGTTGATGTGCACCGGAGTTGGCAGCGCACCCGCCAACAATTAAAAGGCCTGTTAAGGCCATTAAAGAATCAATTAAGTTAAATTTTTCGCTGCCTGTCCAACTTTATGGGGAGCATCTCAGGTGCCTACCCACCTCAGGCAGCTAAGAGCCCAGGTGGAGTATGCCTTGCCCGCATGGGGCATGTGACGGGAACCTCCCTTCCAGTAACATCTCAATAAGTTGCCATTGGCCCTTTTTCAAAAGAGAGGCGAAAAAAGACTAAGGGCAGAATTTTGCCCCTGGCGAGCAGGCTTGGTGAGGGTGGGCGGGGGTGGTCAGGAAGCCGACCGCTGCTCGTGATCGGGCCTAGAAGGCAATTTCACACTGATGGACCAATTAAGGCGTGCCCAGCATGAAACACGGGCAGCAGTGCTGCCCGTTGTAGGGGGTGGTAGCGTGTGTCAGTTTCACCTCTGACTTCTGAGCGGTTCGATTCGCTCCCACTCTCTGGGTTCTAGACGCTGGACTTATTTGGGGATTGTGACAAAGTGCAGCAGACAACTGGTTTTGGTGCAAGAAAAAGACTGTGTTTATTGAAGTCACAAATGAACTTATAACATTAGGATTACACTGAGATTATATAGACTTACAAAGTACACTTAGTTAAGAATGGGGAACACACGGCATAACGAGGGAAAATCACGCTACTAATCCCCTTATCCTTGTCCCACCCCCAAAACCTAACTAAATTGAACCAGGAGAGGTCAGGGATCACGCTCACCAACCAGGGTTCCATGACAGTTCGAAATCCAGCCAGGTAAGTCGGTTGCAGTTTTGGGGTACGCCCTTTGTGTCCTCTGGGGCTTGCCGTCCCCATGTGATCCTGGTCTGTGGAATCTGCAAAGGTTCTTCAGTTGAGTGGAGGACATGGTTGTGGGTGACCGATCTTCGTGCAGGGCTGCGGTTGCGGCCTTGTTGCCTTTGGTTGAGCCTGCCACTCCATGCCCCTCACCGTGATGTTGCCTGCGAGCCTGCAAACCTCCAGATCTTCTTGCTTAAACTCTGTTTCAACCGTTTCAAAACTGCTCATCCTCCTGCCTGCCTGGCTTCAGCTGCAGCTGCAGGTAGCTCTTGGACGATGTCCCTGCCACAATGGCGGCTAGACTGCTGCTTCTATTTCCCGTTTTAAATTTTTAAAACTTAGAGAAAGGGCATCCATATTTTGGGGGAGCTTCTCCCTCACTTACCTGCCATGGCATCCTATTGACTCTCCAGCCTCGAAAGCCCACCCTTAACAGCAGACTCTGGCCGCTAGTTGGCTAATTCAGCGAAAACCACAGATGCCTGTGACTGTTCACAACACGCAGGCTTCTGACCCCATTTGAGTCTGCAGGCAGGGTCCCAAGTTGGTAATCATGCCCTCCCTGTTGCAGGGATGCCCTTAAAAGGCTCCATCTTAGTCAAAAGAGGAATCTGTGCTTGAAACAGCAACATTGTCTGATAACACCCAATGGCCAGTGGACAACACTACTCACTTTGATGTCGTTGGATTAGAGATTTTTAAAAATTATTTCGCCATGTGTGGGCATTGCAGGCTCAGCCAGCATTTATTGCTCATCCCTAATTGCCCTTAAAAAGGTGGTGGTGAGCTGTCTTCTTGAACCGCTGCAGTCCATGTGGTGTAGGTACACCCACAGTGCTGTTAGGGAGGGATTTTGACCCAGCAACAGTGAAGGAACGGCAATATATTTCCAAGTCAGGATGGTGTGTGGGTTGGAGGGGAATTTGCAGGTGGTGGTGTTCCCATGTGTCCGCTGCCCTTGTCCTTCCAGGTGGTAGAGGTCCCTGGTATGGAAAGTGCTTTTGAAGGAGCCTTGGTGAGTTGCTGTTGTGCACCTTGTAGATGGTACACACTGCTGTCACTGTGCATTGGTAGTGGAGGGAGTGAATATTGAAGGTGGCGGATGGGGTGCCAATCAAGCAGGCTGCTTTGCTTTGGATGGTGTGGAGCTCCTTGAGTGTTGAGTGTTGTCAAAGTTATACTCATCCAGGCAAATGGTGAGTATTCCATCACACCCCTGATTTGTGCCCTGTATTTGGTGGACAGGCTTTGGGGAGTCAGGAGGTGAGTTACTCTCTGCAGAATTCCCAGCCTCTGACCTTTCTTGTAGCCACAGTATTTATATGGCTGATCAAATTCAGTTTCTTCTCAATGGTAACTCCTAGTATGTTAATAGTGAGGGATTCAACAATGGTAATGCCATTGAATGTCAAGGGGTGATAGTTAGATTCTCTCTTCTTGGAGATGGTCATTACCTGGCACTTGTGCAGCAGGAATCTAACTTTCCACTTATCGGCCCAAGTCTGCAGGTCATGCTGCATATAGGCACAGACTGTTTCAGTATCTGATTTGTTCTGAACATTGTGCAATCATCACGAACATCCCTACTTCTGACCTTATGATGGAGGGAAGGTCATTGATGAAGCAGCTGAAGATGGTTGGGCCTAGGACACTACCCTGAGGAACTCCTGCAGTGATGTCCTGGGGCTGAGATGATTGACCTCCAATGACTACAACCATCTTCCTTTGTGCTAGGTATGACTCCAACCAGTGGAGAGTTTTCCTCCTGATTCCAGTTGACTCCAGTTTTGCTAGGGCTCCTTGATGCCACACTCGATCAAATACTGCCATGATGTCAAGGGCAATGACTCTCAGCTCACCTCTTCCACTTCAGGAGGTGCACCAAAGGAGAGGTGAGCCTAGTCCTGGCTTTAAACCACCTTCCAGTAAATGAACAGTACCTGCTACAAGGGGGGAGGCCAGTGTTTGAGCCCATACGCCACTTGGCCCCCTCATTTCTGCTTGCATTTAAGGAAGGTGTGTTTTGCTCTCAGGAACAAGGCAAAGGTGAGTGTGCTTCTCATTCCTGCACATTATGTCTTAGAAGATGCATCCTGTATGGGACAGCTCTAAGTTAGAAACTCGCCAACACTCTAGGGGGCACCATGTCAAGCATGCTTACAGCCAATGCCCATTTGCATTCATTCCTTCATTGTGGGCAGACTAATGGTGCACTTTTCTTGCAGGTGGTCCTTTTAGAAGTGAATTGTAAACAAATGTTCATGGTTCCAGTATGAGGTCATTCTCTTCTGTTGTGGGGTGGGGGAGAGGGTAGGAGGGGATTTCTCAGTGGAGTCAGCATCCAATGATGTGCACGATAGATTAATTCTCCGAATAGCTTTCCACCCAGAGATTTTTCTTAGTATTGAATCCTTTTTGCCGGCCAGTCGTGATTACACACTCAAATTTCTAGAATGGAGCTTGAGCCCATAACCTGCTCGTTCAAGGCATGGTGTGACCAAGCCAAGACTGAAACCAGGTCATGACTTAAAGTCCATATGTTCCGGTCTACTGGTTCAGATGAATGTTAAACTCCTCATGACACTATTCCAAGAAATACAGAAAGTGTTCTCAAAATCCTGGCCAAAATTTCTTTCTCAACTAAAAACCACAGATTAGCTAGTCATTCATTACTGTTGTTGGGAAAGTGCTTCCACAGTACGGCTGCCTTGTAGCATCGTATCAGTCACTAAACTTGAAAAATTGTTATTCGTTCTTGAAGGCACTTTACAATGTTTTGACATGATATGGTGCTACATGAATGCAAGTATGTTTTGTAAACTGGATGATTTGATCTGAATCCAGTTTGCTGATGGGATGGCAGGTTATTGTAGCTGACAAAATGGAACAGCTGTTCATGCACTATAACATTCATAAACTTTGACACACAGCAGACAGGCTTTGAATCTCTTCTGGTGTAAAGGTTTTTAGATGTAATCTTATTGCCCACTGTTCCGCTCCTCCGATGCCAGTTGATAGGGATAATTGAAATAAATTAGCAATTCAAGTTATTAGTTCGTGAGATAGCCAGTTCAAGATCCAAGGTCCTTTACCATTGGCACCAGTAGATCTCCAGGATTAGCTTCTTGAATAGGGTGTTTAACTTTAACATGCTTCACAATGACTGCATTAATTATGCTGTTGCATTTGCATTAAATTTGTTCAACAGAATTTTTTATTTCAGTTAACTTTTCATTAAACATGCCCTTTGAAATTCTGTTGCTAAAAGAAGCTAGTGGAGAAAAGGTGGAAGCCCTAACCATTATTTTCCAATTCCCTCTGGCTGCAGGTGTCGTGCTGGAGAGCGGGTGGGCTGTTAACATGGTACTGTGTTTTAAAAGGGAGAAAGGGATAGACCAAATAATTAAAAACCTGTCAGCCTAACCTTAGTGATGAGCAAATTCAAAAATTCTGAGGGACAGTAAAAATCGTCATTTAGAAAGGTAGAGGTAAATGAGGGGCAGCCAGCATGGATTCATTAAGGGAGGGCTGTTCTTGAGCAGGTCAGTTCTAATGAAAGGTCATATACATCGTAAAGTGCTTTGTACAATGAATAACATACTTGCCATAGAGGGAGTGCAGTGAAGGTTCACCAGACTGATTCCTGGGATGGCAGAAGGCTGTGGAGTCCAAGTTTATATTTAAGAAGGAAATGGCTAGATTTCTAGACTCTAAAGGCGACAATGGGAATGGGGAGAGTGCAGGAGTATGGCGTTGAGATAGAGGATATTAAATGGCGGAGCAGGCTCAAAGGGTCAAATGACCTACTCCTGCTCCTATTTTCTGTTTCTATGTTTCAAGTTTATTGACTGTTACTATGTTGCCAAGCATGGCAGCCATGTGTCATGATGGAGTGACAGCTGCATGGGTAATTTTGGTCTTAAATTCATTGGCTGTTCAAATATATATTTAACTTCTTTGAAATGACTTTTTAAAAGCAAAGGCATTGGCTTAAGATGGCTGCCACATGTTATCTGACGTGTCTGGTATTACATGTTGGCCAGTTTCTGGAAGTTTCCAATGTGGATTATAATTAGGTCATGCCAAGACAACCTCCTATGGAATTGCACACCTTCTGATGTCAAGAATTCCTTCAAAGATGAACTGAAACTCTACTGGCTCTCACTATTTGCATTTCTATAAAACTACCTTTCAGGCAGAGACAGAAAGTCTACCGAGACAATGGCGATATAGGTGTCCTTCCTAGCTCACCACCGGGAAGAATGGTCCTTTCAGAAGTGATGCCTGGCTTATTAAAGAAGCTAATCACGTAGGTCATAACACAATAGCCAAAGTCTGTCCAGACATTAGCTAATCAATTACCTTCTGCGGAATACCCAACTCAATATGGAGAAAGGGGTCACGTGACCAGAATAACCATTTTGAGATGTCTTTTATCACAACACCGAAGCTGCTAAAATCAGTCTAAAAGAAAAAGTCTGTATGGAACAGTAACATCATTTCTCTCTCCCCTGTTTTCAAGTTCAGGGTACTATCCCTGTTATAGTTTGGTAATCATCAGAAAGATAGTGCATTTCAATTGAGAGAAACCTCAGGTAGAATATCATCAATGTTTGGAAAAGACAGAATATGGTTTAAAAAGAGACTGCCTCCAGAAACTGCAATTTATATTGACCTCAACCCCACTGGAATTTCAAGACCACTGTGAAAAATTTGCTTCAGCCACGAGGACCAGCAAAGGACTCACAAACAGCAAACTCTCTATTTTTTTTGCCTTTGATCATTGAATTTTAATTTGGCCAAAAAGTAACCCCCTCTACTGTATAACATGTAATTTTGCATGTTTGTGAGAATGTGTGTGTTGCGAAGATTGGGATGAGTGTTTACCTTTTCTTTAATATCTTTATATCTTTACCTGGGTGGGTTTTTAGAACAATAAAATAATAGACAATAAGAATAGAATAGTAATAAACACAATAAATTCAAGAAATCCTGTTAGACTGAGTTCTTTGCAAAGTTATGTACAGGGCGGGTTTAATTTAAAGAGCCCTGATTTATCCTTCCACCACCCATCCATATAAAAGGTGTTTTTGATTTTCTCCTTTGTGTGCTGGTGTATTTTCCCAACCCCTTAGTTTTGGTGTGATCCAATTCTCTATTAATAACCCCGCAGCAAACTCAAGATAGGACGAACTAAAAGGGTTAATTTATTTGCACACACTCAAACACGAGAGGAGGGTCACAACATGGCTTCCTTTTTATTCAAACAATAAAGATGGGATGGATAACAGAAAGAGGTGCAGGGCAAAGGCCACAGACAAATTAAGAATTATTGTTTCACGTGAATCCTGAATCAAAGTCCAATGGTGTGTTCTTTCACAGAGTTAGCAGGCTGAAGACGGATGCTGGATAATCCACTTTTCCAGTAGAGATGACTTCCATGATGAGATGGGCACATAGAGATGAGTTAGTCTTGTTGATACTGGTACAGAAGTTCAGGAGTTCCAGTAAAAACAGCGTAGATGGGGCCAGACATTTAAACCTGGATAGTGCCCTAGCTCTGTTGCTGCTTGGCTGATGGAAGATGGTAGACTGCCTTTGCAGCTCCACAAGGCAGGATAACTGGTTCTCCAGCTAAGAGGTAGGGGCCATGTGATATGACTCCCACTTATCTACTTTAGTTTGAATGAAGGATTTGTCTATACTCTTGAGCTGGTTAATGTTTCAACCATTAATAATTTCAAAGGTGATTTCAGGGTCCTTTGTCCTATCAGACAGGTAGTCTCTGTTGCCTGGGTCTGGCCTTAGAAATGTAAATGGCCCTTGGAATTAGGGGCAGAATTTTGCCTTTGGTGTGTGGGCTCGGTTGGGGGTGAACGGGGATGGTTTGGAAGCGATCGGGCCCGGAAGGCACCTTCACACTGGCTGGCCAACTGAGCGGCAGCGCTGAGCCTGTGCGAGGATGGTGGGGAGGGGGTTAGGGGGAGGGGGTGGGGGGGATGGGGAGTGGGAGGGAGATGAACTGATTTTGGATAAAAATATTAAAGATCTTATAAATGTTATGAAATATGTCCCCTCATGTGACTCTGTCACATGAACAGGGACATGTTTTTAATTCAAATGTAAAATTTTTAGGTGATCTTTATTTGCTTTAGGAAACCTCATCCTGCTCATGGATGATGTTTCCTAAAAAAGTAAAGGCGGCTTGGCCTTTTTGCCTGCTCACCAACTGTAGGGTTGGATGGGCAGCATAAATTTGAATTTAATTAACTTTTTAATGGCTTTAACACGCCTTTTAATTGTCGGCGGGTGCACTGCCGACTATGGCATGTGCCTGCCCAACAAAATATCACGGGACTGTTTCATGATGTCGGGATGCTCGCCCAACGTCATCGTGCGGCATTTTATGCTCTGGCATGTCGTGCACTCGCACGCCGGCCGAGCGTAATTTCCCGCCCTTGGTCTCTGCAAGCACAGAGTTGTTAGTGCCTCTTCAGGGATAATGAGATTGCAGCTGTTCTGCATGCCAGGGAGTTCCTAGTGTTTGAGTCATAGTTAGCAACAGCTTTGGTCATTTGAAAGCCTTTGTCCAGTTTTAAAGATTGTATAAATTAGCCCTGCTGATATACATATATGGAGTGAGGTATTAGCTCTGGGACATCAATCAGCACATAAATGGTTAAGTACAGACACTGAATTAATAGCTTTATCATTATAAATTACAAAAACTCTGTTATAATCAATCGAAGAACAGGAAAGAAAGGCTGAAGTCCTGATATGTGTCCTCACTGATCATAACAGATATTTGGAGGCTTGTCTGGGCTTGAATCCACAGACAGTGAGAGGAATTGGAAGTGGGAACCCTAAATTAATCCCTAGACATAAATCTAAAAGCTCTGGTCCAGGTTTTCTTGTGAACAGTGCTACAATACTAAATATCATGTCCACATTCAAAGCCAGCATCTTCCTAGACCAGACTGAGATTACTTTTAATAGTGTAAAGGCTCTGTCCCTCGAGATTTAAAAAGTGTAGCTATGGAGTTGGAGTTAGGGTTTTGCCCAAAAGCCAGGAAACCTGAAATTTTAAAACTCATGACCAGGCACTTGGATTGCAAATCTAAAGAAATTGCAACAGACAACTTAGCTTTAGCAAAACTACAGCTAGAACACAAATGACTAGAGCTAGAATTCCAAACTAAGAAAAGAGAAAAAGATGAAAGAGATAGATAGAGAGAGAGAGAAGAAAGAGAAAGAGAGAAAAAAGAAAAACATAAAGAGAGAGAGAAGAAAGAGAAGTGGAAAAAGAAAAGTGGAAAGGGACAGAAAATGAGCTTTCCAAAGAGAACATCAAGGAAAGGAGATGAGAATGCTTGAACTGCTTAGGGACAGGTCACTTGTGCCCACTTAGCTGAGGCTGTGTGTTGAGTATTCAAGTTTGCCCATTTAATCCCTAAGTTTGATGAGGAAGAGATAGAAGCCTTCTTCATCTCATTTGAGAGAATGGCTCAGAAAGTAAGGAGGCCTGTAGCGAGCTGGACCCTGCTGTTGCAAAGCAAACTCATAGGCAAAGCTCTCAAAGTTTACCTCCTCTTGCCTGATTAGAGTTTAGCAAATTAAGAGGTGGCAAAGAATGCTATTTTAAGTGCATATGAACTAGCATCAAAGGCATACTGTCAGAAATTCTGTACCGTAAGAAAATGGCAGGACCAAATGTATATGGAATTTGAGTGGCTCAAGCAGCTTGTGTTTGATCGTTGGATATGAGCACTTAAGATCAAGGCCACAAACAAAACCTTTCAATAATAATGCTCATCGAAGAGTTCAAAAATTCACTCCCTTTCTCCATCAATGCATATGGAGGAACAGAAAGAAGCAAGGACCAGGCAGGTAGCCCTCATGGCAGACGACAATGAGATAATTCATAGATCCCTGAATCAAAGCAAAACGGGAGCTGGTAACTATCACAGACCAGGGAGAGATAGCAGAGAGATAGATGGAGCCAAGACAGGCTGGAAAGTAAAGATGAATATGGAAGGAAGGGTACAACAGTCCCCGACCTTTAAAAGGCAAAATCCAGAGGGGAGATTGGTGGGAAACCACCTCATGTATTTCCAGTGTGGGAAACCAGGACATTTAAAACAAAATTGTTGGCATGCAAAAAGTCTCACAGGGAGTCCTACTGTCAAACCAGTATCCGTGGCAGTGAAGATAATCAGCCCATTGCAAGTACAGCAGATGATCAGAGTCAGTAGCAGGAGTTTGTGTCCAAGGAAAAGATAACCCCTAACTATTTAAAAGAGCCATAAAAGGAGATCAGCATTCTCCAAGACATTGGCTGTTTACAGACTTTGCTAGCAAGGATAAGTGAGGATTTTCCATCCGAGAACAGGGTAAATTCCAATGTGCTCATAAAAGCGCTCACAGGAGCATGTTTAGAGACACTACTAATTAAAGTTTGCTTGCAGAGTGAGCTCATAACAATGGGTGTGATCCCAAGCTTATTCATGCAAGAGGTAGACAGTTTGCTAGGGAATGACCTGGCAGGTTGGAGGGTAATGTAGCATTAGGGTGTTTGGGATTGTAAGGGTTAATATGGGACCGGGGAAACAGTACCACCCGCACTATGATGTAGAGAGTCACATGGGAGTAGTAGAGTGATGCAATGGTGAGTCTGGTAGAAGTTGGCATGAAGATAGCACTTAGGACAGTATTCCATATATGTATATAGTTATGTGTTATTAATAAACAGCTATTGTTCAACCATATAAGCCTCTAGACTCTTCATGAGACAACATACAACCTTACAACATGGTGGCAACAGGTGAAGAACCCCAAAATTGTTTAGAATGAAGAAGTAAAGAAACTGCAGTCTGACCTGAGAGAAGTGCCCCTAACTTGAAGACCTCGAATATACGGCTGGAGATCGCCTAAGAATATTTATTACATGTGTGGAGGCTGAAGGACAGAAGAAAGATCCACTGTGGAGCACATGGAGCCCTATTACGAGACCTAATCAAAAGCAGAGTCAAAGGATCTAGCCAGATCACAAAAAGGTGAGCAAACTCCGAAAGAAGGCTAAAATAAGCCTTTAGGTTCGGCACAATAATCAGGCAGCATTGGCAGACCAATTGTTTTAATGAACATGGCTTGAAGAATGTTACAGCCCAGATCCAGAGCTGGTGCCATAACACATTGCAACTGTGCGCAAATGAAAAAAAAATTAAAGAGAAGTCAGAGCAAAAAATCAGCTTCAATTTGATTGTCCAAGTGCAGGAAAGGAACTAGCTGGCCAAAACAATTCATTCAAAAGATTTTCTGCAGAATCACTAAAGTTTAAAAGGGCTTTGTAACTGTAACGGCAGCCCACAAAATCCCAACAAGTGTGGGAAGACAGGAAGAGAAAAAATTGGCTGTATTCCCCTGTGCTGAAAACAGCCATGGATGGTAAATCAACACTGCAAGACCAATTAAGGCAGATGGAAGGACCAGACCAGGCACAGAATTGGGTGTTATGGAGAAGAAGATTTTTAAGATATATGATAGCACCAGGCTTGAATAAGAAAACAGGCTTCAGTAGGTCCAATAGCCAATGACATAATTGCCAGACAAGGAATAAATGAATCTTACAATAACTTTGAAGAGGTCATGAAGTCATTAAGAAGGCTAATGGAATGCTATCGTTATTACAAGAGGAATTGAACATAAAAGTAAGGATGTTATGTTTCAGTTATACAGGACATTGCTGAGACCGCATTTCAAATACTGTGCGCAGTTTCAGTCTCCTTGTTCAAGGAAGGATGTAATTATGTCAGAGGTGGTTCAGAGGAGGTTTACGAGATTGATACCTGGAATGAGCGGGTTGTCTTATGAGGAAAGGTTAAACAGACTGGACTTGTTTCCGTTGGAGTTTAGAAGAGTGAGGGGTGACTTGATTGAAGTATATAAGATCCTGAATGGTTTTGACAAGGTGGATGCGGAAAAGAATTTTTCCTCTTGTGGTGAGTCCAGAACCAGGGGGCGCTGTTTTAAAATTAGGGGCAGGATTTTCCTGTTGGTGAGCAGGGGTGGGGCCTGCTTGCCAAAGTGTAAAATGGCGCGCGGTGGCATCAGGCGGAACTTCCAACCTCACCGTGCCCCATTTAAATTTTCAGGTAGGCGGGGGCTCAGCAAAATCAGCTGTGCGCCCACCGACCTGTCAATGGCCAATTGAGGCCATTGACAAAGTCATTTAAGTAATTGATGGACCTGCCCATCCAACCTTAAGGTTAGTGGGCAGGCCAGGAGCCCTGGTGGGCATTAGAAAAAGCATGAAACCTCATCACATTTGGGGTGAGGTTTCATGTAGATTTTAAAAAATGTAATTAAAGTTTTTTAAAAAGTTATGGACATGTCCCAACTCATGTGACAGTGTCAGGGATTTTTATTTTTTTTTATTTTTAATGATTTGTAGAGTAGAGACGGTTTCCCTGTGGCAGCACTTAGCCTCAGGGAAATGAATGTGCTCTTTCGTGCGCATGTGCAAAAGAGCGCACTCTTGGGTTTAGGGATTCCCTCCCGCCCGCACAGGGAGTGCACAGTTCTTCTGTGCGGACATCACACTGAGCGGGCCTTAATTTGCCCGCCCACACAAAATGGCTCCCGATGGGGAGGCACCGATCAGAGGTGCGCCTCCGCGCGCCTGCTCTTTAACATCCCCCCCGACGGGGGGAAATTCCTGCCCTAGGGGTGCCTTTTATAGGACAGAGATGAGGAGAAATTTTTTCTGTCAAAGGGTTGTGCGACTTTGAAACGCTCTGCCTCAGAAGGCGTTGAAGGTAGGGTTATAGAATATTTTTAAGGTGTAGGTAGGTAGATTCTTGTTATGCAAGGGAATCAAAGGTCATTGGGGGTAAACGGGAATGTGGAATTTAAAACACAAACAGATCGGCCACGATCTTATTGAATGGCGGAGCAGGCTCAAGGTGCCGAATGGTCTACTACTGTTCCTATTTCATATGTTTGTATGTAAGTCCTTTGACTCCTACTTTAACCCAAGAAGCAATAATATTTTGGAGTGAGCAAAATTTAACGAGAGAATCCAAAAGCCCAGGGAAGCAATAGATTCTTTCATAAATGAATTATACAGCTTGGCTGAAGGCTGTGACCATGGTGACCTTAAGTCGGAGCTCATATGAGACCGAATAGTAGTGGGAATGGCCAATGATACACTTTCGGATGTGCTCCAATCTAATGAAGATCTGACTTTGGAAAAAGCTATCCAATTCATCAGAAAATCAGAAGTCTGCCAGCAAAAACAATCCATGTTGCGTGGTGAAGTTAAACCGTAGTACAGAGCAAGGCCAACAGTCCAGTTTATAAAGCAAAAAAAGGGCAAGGAGACTCCAGGGCAGGGAAAGCAACGCCTAAGCAAAACACAAGGTGGTGGCAGGCCATGTCAGCGCTATGGCAACAAAAGACCTCACAGGCACAGGCAATGTGCAGCAATCACTGTGCTGTGCTTTCACTATAGCCGCCTGGGACACTTTGGGAAAACGTGTAAGTCCAAAACCTCAAAACATGTGGAAGATCCCAAATGAGTGCAATGAATTAAATGAGCCACGGCAAGAAGTCCAACAATGCTTCTTGGGAGAAATTGAGGATCCCAGATCCTCAATTTGAAATGCTAACATATCTGTAAATGGTTACCTCAAGAATTTCAAGCTAGACCCAGGAGCCAGTGTGATCGTCCTGTCAGGTAAGGAACTGTGGCTAGTGAAACAATGTCTGAAGCCACCTACAACATAGTTATATGGACCAAACTGCAGCAGCAAGTTCAAGGTCAAAGGTACATTACAAGCAGTGCTCCATTATAAAAACATACAGCAGACGTTACATGTGTTCCACAACCAAGAATTTTCTCTCCTGAGTAGGAAAGCCTGTGTCAATCCCAAATTCATGCAAAAGATCCACGAGATTAACCAGCAAGGATCTGGTTCTAATTTTAAGAAAGATTTTCCAAAGCTTTTCACTGGGCTGGGGTGACTGAAGACTGCACACAGCATAACACTGGGAAACGACGCCAAACCCATCTGCTTGTTTACACCACAGAAAATACCCAATTCTGAAGCAAGTACAACAGCAATTTGAAGAGATGACCAAGATGGGGGTCATCTCCCCCATCACTCAGCTGACTGAATGGTATTCCAGGGTGATCCCAGTTCCAAATACAAGCAGGTGCATACGCATCTGTGTCGACCTGACACAACTCAGTGAGGCAGCTGTGAGGAAAATCCACCCAATGCCCTCGGTGGATGACAGCTTGACCAATCTCTCCAAGAGCACAGTGTCCTCGAAACTTGATGCCACCAGCGGCTTCTGGCAGGTTCCGTTAGATGAGAAGTCTAAACTGCTGACAACTTTTATCATCCCATTTGGCAGATTCTCCTTCAATCATTTGCCCTTCTGGGCACCTGATATTTTTCAGTGCATGATGTTGGCCATTTTATAAAGCCTGAAAGATGTCATCTGCCATATGGATGATGCCCTTGTCCATAGGACAATTGTCGAGGAACATGACAGTAGGCTCATGACCTCCAAAGATTCTTGGGCGCAGTGAACCAGCTGGTGAGATGGAGTCATATTTCCAGTCATGACAACACAACAGCCGGCAAGCTCCAAAAAGCTTCACTAAGATACGACAGGAGCAGATGTGAGGTGAAGAGCACATCGGCATCCGTCAGTACGGCCTACAAGGTTGGCTGTGGCAGAGTCCAGGTGGCAATGTTTTGAAAATTTGCTTTGAACATCAGTAACTGTTATTGATGGTCAGCTCGGGTATGATGAGCGGTTGTCCATTACCATCTCACTCCAGCCGGAGATTCTCCAACGGATCCACCAAGGCCATTTGGACCTCACAAAGTGCAGAGACTGAGCCCAGTCTGAAGTCTGGTGACCGGGAATATCAAGAGCAATTGAAGATATGATTTTAAACTGCCAGGTGTGTGCGCTGCACAAACCAGGTCAGAGAGAGTCCCTTATCCCCACAAAATTCCCTACAAGACCATGTAAATATTTGGGAATGGATATATTCATATACAACGGCAAGTCCTTCCTATCATTGTTGACTATTTCTCTCAGTGGACTGAAATGAAGTGTTTATATAACATGACAATCATGGCATTTGTTATATTCCTTCTATCAGGTTGCTTTATTCAGCAAACACAGTTGCACGCCTATCTACTGAAAAGTGAGTTGGTAATCAAGATGAAGAGATCATTGTAGAATGAAGCATATGCTGTTTATTCACATAAGTAACAGAGCACTAACACTTGTGTGCTTCCCAAACCAAAACTCAGTCTAACACTACTGATTAACAATGTAGCCTGCGCTACACAGCAATTGGGTAACACATGGTCAATCTGCTCACATTCTCTTAAAGGTATATTGCACCTCAGATTACCACATCCCTCCCCCTTTACTCGAAGGTACAAATTACAAACTTGACAATATATCATCTATTTACATAAATAAACTATTTACAAATTCAGTCTCACTGGAGGTTTCTTCAAACGTGTCGATCATCATAGTTCTACGGCTTTGGATGGTTTATTTGAGGCCTCCCTCTCAGGAGTCATCAGTCCACTAGGCTCTCCATTAGGAACCTTGTTTCTTTGACTCTCACAGGCTCAGCAGATCCTACAGGTGTTCCTTTCACATGTGGTGTAGACTCAAACAGGAATGCTTTCGGGCCCAATTGCATGCACTCCTACTGCCTCTCCCTTCCAAGTTCAACAACATGAAGGTCAACAGTCAAGAAGGTTCTCAAAATAAGGATAAAAGCAAAATATTGCGGATGCTGGAAATCTGAAACAAAAACAGAAAATGCTGGAAAAACTCAGCAGGTCTAGCAGCATCTGTGGAGAGAGAAACAGAGTTAATGTTTTGAGTGCGTATGACTTGTCCGTAGCTCTGAAGGAGCGCCACACTGACTCGAAACATTAACTCTCTTTTTCTCTCCACAGGTGCTGCTAGACCCAGTGAGTTTTTCCAGCATTTGCTGCTTTAGTCTCAAAATAATGATGTTGGGCAAGGCTAAATTCAACATGGGATGATCAGCTTCCTGTTGTAAAAAATAAATAATTTACGGGGCCTTGTTTTGTAATTCCGCTTTTTCTCCCTACGTATCTTCTTTTGATGGGTTTTCTTCTTGGCAGAGCTGACTTTAGTCTGGGCCTTCTCTACAACTTCCCTATTGGCCAGGCTAGGCTCAGGTATAAGCTCAACTTGAGTGAGCTCAGCAGTTGAGTCTTCCAGCATTTCGTCATCTGTCAGCTCCTTTGAAAACTCAGGGGTCTCTATTTTTAAGACTTCTTCACTTCCACATAGCTGGTCCTTCAGCTCTTCCACTTCTTTTTTATATTTGTTAGTTGCTTCCTGGAGAATTAAGCATTATTGTGTTTTCTCGGCTAATTGATTCTTCATGTCGGCCATGGATATGCTGAATTTTTTCTGTTCTTCCTCATACCTTTTTAGTGGTACAAATTGGGATCTGAGGGAATCTTGCAATATGTGAAAGTCCTTCAGCAGGATTTCTTTTTCTTTTTGGACATTACTGACTTCAACTTGAACTCTGTCCCGAAGCATCACCTCTACGAGTTCCTCTTGTTGAGTTTTTACATGCTCCTTTTTCCAAACAAATTGAGATCTCTGATTAAGATCTCAGTAGTCCCTCAAGATTAATCTCTCTTAACCAGTTTCTTTCAAGGAGACTCGGTCCTCTGCCTGGTATCATGATTAGGGGTAGATTAACAGACTGATTTCCATACTGAACTGGAACCTTGCATATAGCTCTTAATTGTATGTCTTCACCAGTATACATCTTTAATGTAGCATCTGAATTTTCCAGATTTAATGGTTGGTCTCCTCCATTTAGATATTTGAACATATGCTCCCTATAACTGTCATGGATGCCCCTGTATCCACCTCCATTTGGATGGGGTTCTTGTGGACTTTCACTGTCACTAGGATTGGCTCTGTTTTACCCATTTTTAAGCTGTATAGTAAGTAAATGTCTGACTCAGTTTCTTCTGGCTCCTCTATTATGTCGATTCCACATTTTCTATCTTTTTGCTTAAAGTTTTGTCTTAATCTGTTCTTACAATGTTGCATAATGCATCCATTACGATGGCAGAAGAAACATTCAATTCTTTTAAATTGTCATTCTTTTGCAGGCTGTCTGGTTCCATTTCTGTCATTATTCTTGTGAGTTTGCACTGTTAAACTACTGCTTTTTGCTAGTCTGTTAATGGTGGCTGTTTCCCACCTTTCCATGGAGCCCTGCGTTTCCGCACCATTTCTAACCGGTGCTTCCCTCCTGACATTTTTCTGTTCCCTCGATTGCTTCTGAATCCCTGACCACACTCTCCATTGCCAACTCCAGCACTTTGCTGAAGTCTAAATTTGTTTCTGACAATAACTGTTTTTGAATGGCATCTTCATTAATCCTACATACTAATTGGTCTCTTAACATATTGTTAGTCAATGTCCCGAACTCACAGTGCTCTGCCAAATTGTTTTAAGGCTGCTACATAGCAACTGACTGTCTCTCCAGGGGCCCGACTCCTCGAATTAAATTTAAAATGCTGCATTGTTACTGAAGGTTTCAGCTGAAAGCGCCTTTTGACAAGATTTACCAACTCATCAAAACTCTTGGAATCTGGAGCGTTGGGTGCCATTAGACTACAAATTAGGCCATATGTTTTACTGCCACGTGTCAATTAAAGGATCACTCGCCTCTTCTCCTCCCCGATATGTCGTTGACCAAAAAGAAAAATGCAAGGCATACAATGTACTATAACCATCATTGGTGGTCTGATCAAATGGTTCGATATGGCCAAACTGTGGAATACTGGGGGGAGATAACTCCGACAGCTATGATGAAGGCTGTACTTACAATTGCCTGCAAGAAACAGCTGACTTGCTTCTGTTTAATTCCTGTGGTTTCTGTAAAGTGCTGGATGAGCACTTGGCATGTCATAACATCCAAGGCTATGGGCCAAGTGCTGGTAAACGGGATGAGGTAGGTAGGTCGGGTGTTTCTCATGTGTCGGTGCAGACTCAATGGGCTGAAAGGCCTCTTCTGCACTGTGATTCTGTGATTCTGTGATTCTTTCCTTGGTGTCATCGGCTGGTCGCGTTTTGCTTTGTCGCCAGTTGTTATGTTCCTTCTATCGGGTCGCTTCGTTCAGCAAACATGGTTGCATGCCTACTAATGAGTGAATTGGTAATCAAGATGGTGTAAATGAAGAGACCATTTTAAAATGAAGCAATTGCTGTTTTTTCACATAAGTAATGGAGCACTAACACATGTGTGCTTGTCAGGCCAAAACTCATTCTAAAACTACTAATTAACAACATAGCCTGCGCTACACAGCAATTGGGTAATACAATCACGTGGAATCTGCTCACATTCTCTTAAAGGGGTATTGCACCTTAGATTACCACAGCATCCTTGGCCAGGTGGTATCCAACAATGGGCCACAATTCACTAATTTTGCCTGGAATTACTGATTTCATCACTTGAGCAGCTCCTATTGTATCCATAATATAACACTAAGGCGGAAAGGGGCATCCTCACCATAAAAGCCCACTTGAAGAAAAATGATGGGCTACAATTTCAAAGGAGGATTTCCAGGTAAGTAAGTTTGAGTTGAGTGGCAATTGAGTTGGTTTGCCACCACACTCAGACTTACTTACCTGGAAATTTAGGGATTGTATCTCGTCCGATCTTCCGACTCAGGCCAGGCAAGGTCTGTGTAGCGCAGCAGGTTCCCAAGGCATACAGTTGAGGGCAGCTCAGTTGCAGGTAAGAACGTAAGAAATAGGAACAGGAGTAGACCATTCCACCCCTTATGCCTGCTCTGCCATTCAATAAGATCATGATGATCTTGTGTTTCGATTTCCACATTCCTATTGAACCCCAATAATCTTTGATTGCCTCGCCTAACAAGAATCTATCTACCTCAGCCTTAAAGATATTCAATGACTCCGCCTCCACCACCTTCAGAGGCAGAGAATTCCAAAGTTGCACAACCCTTTGAGAGAAAAAAATTCTCCTCATCTCTGTCCTAAAATGGCGACCCCTAATTTTAAAACAGTGCCCCCTAGTTCTGGATTCACCCACAAGATTCATCCACCTTGTCAAGACCGTTCAGGATCTTGTATACTTCAATCAAATCATCCCTCACTCTTCTAAACTCCAGTGGAAATAAGCCCAGTCTGTCCAACCTTTCCTCATAAGACAACCCACTCATTCCAGGTATCAGTCTAGTAAACCTCCTTTGTGTCGCCTCCATGCATTTACATCCTTCCTTAAATAAAGAGACCAAAACTGCACACAGTATTCGAGACACGGTCTCACCAATGCCCTGTATAACTGAAGCATAACATCCTTACTCTTATGTTTGCCCCCCACCCACCACCCCCCACCCCCCCCACCGGATTCACTGCCCTGGAGCTGGAATTTACAGCCTGACGACTTTCCAGTGGCGGTTTTGACATATAGATCCACCCACTACATCATGCATTAGCCCCAACAGAGCTACTAATTGGGTAGAAAACTTGGCATCAACGTCCCATTTTGCTGAAGAAATTAATCCCAGGGTTGGCAGTCAGGGACTATTAGAAGGTTCAGAACCGAGAACAGTCCTACAGACAACAACAAGCTTCCACTTACAATAGGAGTTTCCATACTAGAAACCTGCCCAGCCTAAACAGAAATGACAAGGTTTGGATCAGGGACCTTGACAGAGAAGGTGCCATTGTCCTGAGGGATGAAGATCACGACAGTCTTACTTGATACAAACCCCAGAAAGCACAATCAAACAGAACAGGAGAAGTCTTGCCCCCATTCCTCCAGGCGAACCTTCCATCATACACCTAAGCGAACCAGATGTAGAAACCCAAACAATTGAAACACCAAGTACGACAACTGGAACTCCAGAACAACAAAGTCAAATCCAAGCAGTTGAGAGCACCACTCCTCCAAACTTGAAAAGAATGAGATCTGGAAGATTCATAAAGTCTCCAGGCCACCTGAATCTGTAAAGCAGAGAGTTGGGAGGAGAAGGGGGGTGCATATAAATATTATTGTAAATACATTTGGGTAAAGACTTGGTGGAGCTGTAGTGTTAGGGTATTTGGGACAGTAACAGTTAATGTGGGACTGGGAAAACAGTACCGCCCACATTATGATGTAGAGTGTCACATGGCAGTAGTAGAGTGTTGTAGTGAGTCTGGTAGAAGTTGGCATGAAGGTCGCACCTAGTCAGGGCTGTATCCAATATATATACAAATTCTGTATCCTATATATATGCATATGCATATATATGCATGTGTTATTAATAAAGAGTCAACCATTCAAGCCACACACACACACACACAAACACACACCATGGACGCGCACACACACACACACACACAGACAGACAGCGACATGAGACAACATACAACTTTACAACAGCTGACACTCCTGAAAAGCTAGGGAGAGTACAGAGAGGCTGAAAAGGCTGGAGAAAGCCAGCAGGGATCTGCAGAGGTACAGGGAACCGAGAGAGTTTCAGAGGCCCTATAGGGGGTGATAGAACCATAAGGGTTGAAGTGGCTAAGGAGAAGCCACTTGAATTTAAAAAAGCTGAAGCCTTGCCAGTAGAAGAGAAACGGCTCAGGATAGAACGCGTGAGCGTTGAAGAGGATAAGGGAAAGTCACAAAAAGACCGAAGTCAGGCCACAGAAATAAAATAGGTCCATGAAGGGCCCATATAGGTTAAAAAGGATGAAGGAAAAGAGCCACTGATCTCGTTAGCAGACACCTTCATGTCAGATTTAAATGGAGGCCAGGGAAGTTCCCAAGTAGGTCAAGAGAAAGTGAAGGTGATGCCCCACTTAATTGAAGAGCCACAGGCATTACAGCAGGGGCTGAACTTCCACTTGGGGGCAGTAGCATTCCAGGGGACGTGGAACAGGTTAGGGAAAAGCCTATTCCCAAAACAAAGGAGGAAAGGAAGGGATCATGCCCTGAAGCAAATAACACTTGTGGAGACCACAAGGGGAATGTCAGTGAAATCCATGCAGGGTTATCCACTGGTAAGCAAATTGAACAAGCCTAAGTTTTAAACCTCAACAAGCCCAGCAGAGTTGATTTAAAATTCACCAGAAGTTCAGTGCCGTACACCAGTCCAGAATCCCTACAGGACGCAAAAAATAAATTACAACCCACTAATCTCCTAGAAACCAACTTTGTAAAAGTGTCTTGGTTTGAGCTATTAAATTTATGAGTTATAGAGATGGACAGTGAAGGGTTAAAACTGATAGGAGCAGACCTGGCTAGCTTGGCTGTTGCCAGCAACCTGGGAGCTAACACCAAACCCTTTAGGTGATAGTTAATCTGAAGTTGCAAAAGGGAACAGGCGCAGGGGTTCTGACAAAATTTTCTGTTATGACCAACCCCAAAGGAATAAAGCAAATTCAGAGACCTAGTGCAAGACTGATCTTTTCCAATGAAGACAGGTTTTGTTTGTAACCACCACCTGAAAGGAAAAAGCTATGTAACAGCATACTGTCCAGACCTAACTCAGTTTAAAATTACCTGGGTACCAAAACCACAGTAGAGCATAACAGATGAAATTAGATTTGAAGAATGAATGGGTGCTTGTGTTATTTTTAATTTTCTTAACATTTGGACATTGTGTAATGAAACACTTATTATAATTTGCGTTTCATCCCCCATGAGGTGAAGGTGTCATGACAATGTGACATTTGCATGTGGAATATTAATCTTCAATTTCATTGGCTAGTCAAATATAGGTCAATGTGGCCTTGGATCGAGAAATGAAAGAGGAGGGAAACTCTTACCATTTTGCCAAGAAAATGACTTGTTGGTGGCAAACAATTTCTTTAAGCAACCAAAAAGACTGTACACTTGGAGAAGTCCAAGTGATGGTTACACAAATCAAATAGATTATGTGGTGATGAAACAATGTTTTAGAAACAGTATAAAGAATATTCATGTGTATCCCAATGTGGATGGTGTGGATATAGATTTAGATCATTGTCTCCATGTGGAAAAAATTAAGATGAAACTAAAAATACCAAAAAAGAAAAAGATATGCAACCATTTAGACCGTGACAAATGGAGTAAATGTGATGTGAGGAAAACTTTTTTCACCCAGGCGGTGGTTGGAGTCTCGAACAAACTTCCTGAAAGGGTGTTGGAGTTAGGTTCGACCGAGGTATTCAAAAGAGAATTGGATTGCTACCTGAAAAGAGAGAATGTGCAAGGTTACAAGGATAAGGCAGGGGAATGGGACTAGGGTGCTTTGCTCTTTCAGAGAGCCAGTGCAGACTCGATAGACCAAATGGCCTCCTTCTGCACTGCAAAGATATTGTGATAGTGTGATATCTAACTTCTTTAAAAGGGCTTTTTAAAAGCAAAAACACTTAATTAAGATGGTTGCTACGGTCACCTGACATGTCTGGCATTTCAAGTTGGCCAGTTTCTGGAATTTTCCATATGTATTACAATTAGAACATGCCAAGACAACCTCCAATGGAATTTCACACCTGCCATGTGGTTGGTAGTGAGGAAAAAAGTCATAGGCTGCAGGAAAATATCAATGGACAGGTAGTCAGAAAAGTGACAAATGTAATTCAGTCTGGAGAAGTGTGAGGTAATGCAGTTGGCGGGACAAACAAGGCAAAATACACAATAAATGGTAGTATACTGAGAAGTATAGAAGAACAGAGGGACCATGGAGATGCATGTCCACAGATCTCTGAAGGTGGCTGGACAGGTAGATAAGGTGATTAGGAAGGCACAGGGATACCTTCTTTCAGCTGAGGCATAGAATATAAGAGCAGGGAGGTTGTGCTGGAACTGTATAAAGCACAAGTTAGACCATAGCTAGAGTACTGCATATAGTTCTACTCACCACATTACAGGAAGGATATGATTGTACTGGACAGGGTATAAAGGAGATTTACAAGGATTTACATTATTGCGAGTGTTATGAATGTTAGCTATTATGAAACATTTGATAGGTTGGATTTCTTTCTTTGGAACAAAGAAGACTGAGGGCAGACTTAATTGAATATAATATTGAATAATATTATGAGGGACCTAGAGAGAGTGGAAAGGAAGGACTTAACAGAGAGGTCAATAAGCAGGGGCATAGATTTAAAGTAATTAGTAAAAGGATGAGAGGGGAGTTGAGGAGAATTTTTTTCATCCAGAGGGTGGTGGGCATCTGGAACTCAATGCCTGATAGGGTGGCTGAGGCATAAACCCTCATCAAGTTAAAAAAATACTTGCAAGTGCACTTGAGGTGCCATAATCTACATGCTATGGAGCTAGAAAGTGAGATTAGGCTGGATAACTCCTTCTTGAGCAGTGCAGACACCAAAATTAATCAGCAATGTTAATTGGGCACAGGGGTTGTGATTCATGACCTGGCTGCATTGGTTTAGTTGGAGCTGGGCAGCACATAAACTTGATGCTGTCATCTCATTACTAAGCAGCTCCCACACTGCTAGTTGTCTCTGTGTGCTGCTGGCTGAGTCTGCACTCAGCAGGGTGTTGAACAGTATTATGCTGAGAACATATGGTGCAACTTCTGTTTTTAAAAACAGTCTGTCCCTCTTAATGCCCTGAATAATATTGCAGTGATTTGAAACATGGTAAATAGAATACCAGGTCAAAGGGAGAGTTCCATGGTGACCAATGTGGTAATGAAGGCATTTGTGGTGGAGGTGGACAGAAGAGAAGCCATGGTATCACTGGGCACCAGGAGCCTCTCAAGGACCACCCACAGAAGGGAGTGGGAGCAAATGACCAAGGAGATAAGTTCCCAGCATCCGGATCAAATGAGTTAATAGCAATGAAACAAGCAGTCTAATAACCTCATGGTCAAGGTCAGTAAATACATTTTCACATGGTATCTCCTACACATCATACCATCAGCCTTAGTTTTTTTGTTCTCAATTCATGGGGAACATTTGTATCAAAATTCTCATCCGCCCACTGCCAATGTCGCTGCAGCCACCAGGAATTCCAGGATCAGAATATTTGAAATTGTTTGTGTGGGTACCTGTGTATTTCAAGCAACACTCGGCACCTAACAGTCAGTTATTTTTCAGTGATGCTTTGCTTTAGCAAGCTTCAAAGAGCTCCAAGACGAAGAACAAAAGCCCGTTTCCTCCTTCCATCAATTTCTGCAATAGAATCTATTGCTGTGATCAGTTGCGTAGACAAATCCAGCCGTTAAATATTTAAATCCTCCCTGCTCCTCCCTCTACATCATGCGTAATGTTGAACATCAGGGTCTTATAGGTATCCAGCATTGCTTTGGGCATTATTGAGCAAAATACTCTATTTCATGTGCTCTGTGATACTTACAGTATAAGTAAAACACAATTACTCTCTATAAAGAGCCTGTGAAAACCAAATCAATTTGAGCTAATCTGGCATTTGCAACTCTAGAAAACTGATAGTTTGCTTTCAGCTTACAGAGGTTATCCAAAGGTTATTCTTCTCCATTGGGGTGATTTGGGAAGTTCGGTTCTTTCATGTTATTGGTCACCAAGGGAATCGTACCACCTTGGATGAAGAAAGATTTTCCTTTTTACTCCATAACTGATCATCACTAAGCTAACTGAAGTCACCAGTGAGATCCGTCTAAGGATAAATTATCAAATTTTGTTGGTAATGTCCAAAAGTAGGCAAAAATGAGCAGCAAAACATTACTAAAAGCAATATCTTCTCCTTGAAGAGCACTTATCTGATGGGCTTCAAAGCTACTCAATTGTGCCATAGCTCCAGGAAATATAAACCCACGCTGGCTGCAAAGTTTTAACCTGTTCTTTGCACTCCAGGCTAGCTAGACCTGGGCTTGTTCCACATTGTTTGCAAGAGAGACAGGATAGCTTGTGTTTTCCAAATGTTATGCAGGGTATGTCATTCACCTGTAATCAGACATAGCTTCCATCAGTCAAATGTTTAATGGTGTAGGGATGCATTTAGGATGTACGCTTTCATAGTGTTACTGCAGGCTCTGCACACGCATGCATATTCACATCACAGCAACATACTACTATAACTCTTGTGTTATCTCGTGCAAACCAAAACTAAAGATCAAATACAGACCAGTATATTTTGAAATGTATCAATATCGTGATAAAATGGAAACTACACCCTGCTGTTAAAGGAATGAATTCCAAGCTGTGGATTCTGTTTTCACATTTAATATGGTTGAGAATCAAGAGATAATCTAAATTTTGTACTGAAGTGAATACCTCAGATTGTTGGTTTGCCAGAAATGTCAGCTATTTTTACTGTGACACTCTTCACATTAAACATTCTGGGAAGTAATTGAAACCACCTGCACAGTCTTGGATACTTTCCATTCTGTGGCACAGATGAAATGGTACTTTGTTAAACCTTAGTGTGCTTAAACTGCTAAATTATATTTTTCTTGCAATTACAATCAGATATGTGGTGTGGAGAAACCACTACACTTCACAATTTGATTGCCATATTATGTAAATAGGAGCAAGTTTTAGAGAGTTTAGATAATTGTATGCTTTCTCAGTTTATAAAGGTAATTTGCTTAAGTGCATATAGTTTAACAAGGGCTCATTTCTACATTAACCCATGCATTTTTCCTGGTAGGGGTTGAGTGTTCAATTCTGGGAACGGGTAGCAAACTGGTGCAGAGGAAATAATCCTGATCTAAACGTTTGTGATATATAGATAAAATCCATCAAAGAGATATCATCATAACATGATACATTAACTAACATCAATTATGAAAATATTATCTAAATCTTCCTCAAGGCCAATTTCAATTCTGCAATTTATTTATTTTGATATGCTTTATATATAATATTTAAACAGTTTTGTGTTGTACTGCACCCAGATTTTGCAAAAAGGCATTGTTACCTCAATTTAATTAAAAGCATTTTAATTATAGCTTGGAAAATCTTGACCGCATGCAAATTAATTTAATATATTAGTTCATGGGGAGTGGGCATCACTGGCTGGACCAGCATTTATTGCCCATCAGTGATCGCCCTTGAGAATGTGGTGGTGAGTTGCCTTCTTAAACCGTTGCAGTGCATGTGGTGTAGGTATTCCCACAGTGCTGTTAGGAAGGGAGTTCCATGATTCCAGCGACAGTGAAGGAACAATGATATATAGCTCCTATATAGAATAGAGAATCAGAAGTAGATGGTACAGTTCCTGCAGACTGTACTTTGATAATTGTTTAATCCAGTACTTGGGATTTGTAACTGTAAGTTTTTCAGTTCAAGCGGCACCCTGCATGCTGCCTAAGGGAGGATTCAAAAGAGGTTCATGGCTGACATTCCCTTTCAAAGGGGAGCATGGCAGAAAGGAAAGCTCCTTTCCAGCAGAAATCTCAAGTTATGGTGACAGATCATCAACCTGAAGCACCAAGCCTATGGGCAGAATTTTATGTTGGGTGTGAGGGCGCGCACCTGACATGCCCGAGTGTAATATGACGCACAATGACATCAGGCGTGCGTCCTGACATCACAGCGCACCCTCACGATATTTCGCAATGCGGGCGTGCGATGAACACGGAGGTGAGCCCGCCAGTAATTAACGGGCAGGCAGGTAGGCCACATGTTCAAAAACCTCATCCATGGGAGGGCTCGCTGATGCGAGTTATTTGTACTTTAACTTATAAGTTGCTGCTGCTTGCTTGTGTCAACAGGACATCTTCATTTCGCTTCGGAGCTGCTTTGACAGAAATAACAGGCTTCAGTGCAGGACTCTGGAGGAGTCATATCCCTTGGTTCCTTCCAGGGATTGTGGTCTCCGCTAGAGGCACCTCTGAGGAGGAGGAAGAGAGGGCCAGAAGGGGGAGGAAGCCAGGTATTGCTATTCAGCCTCCAGGGGAGTGACCTGTGGGAGGACAGGCACAGGCAGAAGGGGTGCAGGGCCAACAGGAAGTGCAAGGTGGAAGGGACCGCAGAAGACGCCACTATCCTGCTTTCAGGGTTTAGAGGTGGTGATGCAGCTACCTCAATATGTCTGAAGTGCAATGCCAAAGGAGGCTCACAGTGACTTCCATCTGTCAGATAATCAGCCCTGAGATCAGCTCCAACTGTGTAGGTGGACACCCCATGCCAGTGGCATTGAAGATCGCGGTGGCCCTCAATTTCTATACCTCAGGATCTTTCCAGGAGTTGGTGGGTGATCTTTGTAGAGTCTCCCAATCAGCTGTCCACAGTTATGTCAAGCTGTTGACAGGCGCTCCGATCAAGTGTGCATTGACTTTCATTCACTACCACACGGACGAGGTCAGCCAGGCTGAGCGAGCCAGAGGCTTTGCAGCAATTGCTGGCTTCCCCCGTGTCCAGGGTGCAATAGACTGTACACATGTGACCATCAAAGCGCCAGCGGGTGAGCCCGGTGCCTTCGTCAACAGGAAGGTCTTCCACTCCATGAAAGTGCAGATGGTGTGTGACCACAGGATGCAGATTCTGCAAGTCTGTGCAAGGTCTCCAGGCAGCTCCCTTGACGCATACATCTTGAGACACTCCCAGGTGCTCCAGCCCGAATGGATGGATGGCAGCTGGGTGACAAGGGCGATCCCCTCAAAAGGTGGCTCATGATGCCTCTCCACCATCTGAGAACAGAAGCTGAGCAGCGGTACAATAGGAGCCACGCCTCCGCAAGGGCGGTGCTAGAGAGAGCCATCAGTCTTCTCAAGATGCGCTTCCGATGCTTGGACTGTTCCCCCAGATCGTGTGTCACTGATAGTGGTTGCATGCTGCGCTCTCCACAATTTGGCGCTGGAAAGGGGGGACGCAGTGGAGGAAGAGGATGTTGACAGAGCTGCTCTGGCAGCAGACGATGAGTCCAGTAGTGAGTCCGAGGACGAGAACGCTCAGGAGAACACTGAGGGGATAGACACCAACCTGGGCAACCTCCAGGGAGGCAGGGATACCCGGGATGCTTTAATCCAATGCTCCTTCAGTTAGCCTGCCAAATAAGAACCACCACCGCATGCCAGGGTGGCAGGCTCCATACTCAATTCCTGACAGGAACACTTGATTGGTGAACAACATGCACTATGTACCATTTCAATAAGGTTCAATGACAAACAAGTCACTCATAACATCTTGGGTCACCCTTCACCTGCAGAACTAATGAAGAGACTTGTTGAACAGAAATACATTTAATGCTGTGGTGCCTGGTATACATAAAACAAATTCAATTGATAGGTGTTATCCATCACACCAAATAATATTTAATGTAAAAGTGTGGGAAAAAAATATCACCAACGATAAGCCCATGTTGTGCTTAAGGTGCTCGAAGTTTTCATTTGCGGGTGTTACGTATAGGTGCTCCCCCCTTGCTGGCACCAGCATTGGAGACCACCCTGCTCACCCTGCTGTCTTGTTGGCCTTGATGACCTTGGCGGGCATCCTCTGGTCCATGGAGCCTTTGCTGGCCCCGCCTGGGAGGGAGCGGCCAGTGACACGTCTGGCATCTCTCCAGTCACCTCCGCCTCATCAGTTGCCACGGTCACTGGCAGAGGGGCGGAGGAGCTGCTGCCATCATTTGGAGTGCCCTGAGAGGAGCCCGTAGAGACGACAGGCAGTTTGTGCGCCAACATGGGGTCGCTTTGGACCTCCCTGCTCACCATTGATGGATGGGCACTGAGCCGCTGTGAGGGCTTGCAGGTCCGAGTGCATTGCCAGGAAGCCCTGATTGTTCTCCTGGAGTAACCTCTCCATGAGAGTTGCCACTCTCTCCATGGAGGAGGCATTGCTCTCGGCCATGAGGCTCACTGCATTGCTCATGCTCCGCATAGACTCCTCCACAACAGAGAACATGGCACGCATTCCCTCATGTATCTTCGCCAGATCCTCCTGCACACCCTGCTGGACTTCCAGCATTTGCTGCCTCAGGGACGACTCCAGAGGCCATCATCAGCCACGAACTGAGCATGTTCCTGGTCCCCAGCAGTCCTCTGACTGCCAGCATCCTGGGCACTCTCTGCCTCTGCCTGCACCTCAAGCGAGTGTGAAGTGCCCTCACTGTTGTGCACCGAGACATTAGCCGACGATCTTATGCCCACCAAGGTGCTGGTATCTGTGTTGGTGGCTGCCTGGCTGAGAGGGTGTGATGCAGGTGCATTTCGATTGTTGCTGTCCTCTGGGGTTAGTGGCAGGCCTTCAGGCTCCTCATCCTGATGAGTTGCTGGTGAGCCTGAAAGGAAGAACAAGGACATGTCATTAGTTAAAGTCATTACACTGTCACTGTGCATGCCTGGCACACGAATCAGGGCGCCCTCATCTTTCCAATATCAATGGGGATTCCGTGGTGTTTGAGGCTCACATCAATATAGAGTCAGCAGTGGAATGGTTGCTATTACATACATTCTGACTCTGTGCATTGCACTCTTACCTCCCTGTGGTGCCCGAACCTCATCGCGGCTGGTTGACCTGGGTGCATGGCACCTCTCCAGCTCCAGGGCTTCCTGTTCATATCGAGTGAGGATAAGTAGGTGTGGCAGTCCTCCACCAGTCCACAACACCTCGGCATTGTTATGGGATTTCTTCTCCTGAAAGGACAGAGGAGCATTGATTAATCCACCCTGTATCTGCAGCGCCATTGCAGCCTAGCCAACCCCACCTGAGGAATACCTCGCATGGCTCAGCCGATTCATAACCCTGGAGTAGCAAGGCACTCATTCCAAGCAGCCGGGGCTCACCTCCTTGCCCTGATGCTGCCTCATTAATATTTGCCACTCACACTGTAAGATCTCTGAGGTTCAAGGGAGGGGGGTGGGCAGCTCCTAACTGCTGTGCTAAGGGACCCATGCCAACACGGTACTCACCCTTCCCGATCACCGGAGATCATTGAAGCACTTGCGGCACTGCACCCATGTGCGCCTCACCACATCACGGGAGCTGACTCTGGATGCCTCCTCCTCCCAGGCCTTTTTGGTGAGGTGGTGGGGGCCTCCTCCTCCAGTCACTGGGGACAAGGATCTCTCTCCATGCTGCCACCTCCTCCAGGAGGGCAACGAAACACATCAGAAAAACGTGGGGCCGACTGCCCTGCTGACCTGTCCTCCCGCCTGCCGTGTTCACCAGTAACCAGATCCATGATGAGGTGTGTGTACTTCACTGGCAGCCTTCACATGGCTGCCACAGCTGCTTTTGAACTGGCCACCAGGTGGCCATTGGACCTGGTGGACATTGAGCTCCCGCCCCCCACCCGCCCTTCTCGCTGTTGCCGCTGTCACATCTTAAAATGGCTGTGCAGAGCCGATCGCGGGTGACGGTCGGCTTCCCAACCATGAGCCCACACGCTGACCGTAAAATTCTGGCCTATGTTTCTATACAGATGCTGCCTAACTGTTTAGTGTTTCCAATGTTTCCTGTTTTTCTTTCTTCTTTTAATGATTCATTCTATTATTTTACCAATAATCAATATGAAACTAATTGGTCTGTAATTATCTGGGTTTAGTCTATTGAGTTTTGAAAAGAGACCTCCAACCAGCTTTGTAGCTAAACTCCCTCATCCCTGGAACCATTCTGGTAAATCTCGTCTGCACCGCCTCAAGGAGTCTCACATCCTTCTTAAATTGCGGTGACCAAAACTGGAGGCAATACTCAAGCCATAGCTTAGCAAGATCTTTATACAGGTTCAGCATAACTTCCCTGCTTTTGACTTCAATACCTTTGTTTATAAAACCCAAGAACATATATGATTTGCTGACAACTCTCTCAGTATGTCCTGCCACCTTCAAAGATCTTTGCACATGAATCTTTGGGAACCTCCCTCCCTGCAACCTTTTAAAAACTGTGCAATTGATTCTATATTACCTCTCCCTATCTCTTCTGCCAAAACACATCACCTCACACTTCTGGCTCCAAGTATACTGGTTCTGAGCTCTTCAAGCCTGGAAAGTGTTCTATGTGTAATATCAAATTCATTGGGGCCGATTAAAATTTCAGATGTACAATGGGTGGTTAGTGATTGGATTGCACCCCACTACCCACCAACATTGTTACCTTTTTGGGTCCAGGGTCATTGTAAGGCTAGAGTCTCATTTGCATGCCGTTAAGCCTGATTTGCTACTTTTGAAGGTAAATTGGTCCGCTCCAGCATAGAACTAACCAACAAATCAGACCCTGCGACAGGATACTGGAGTATTTTTTGCAAACCTAGAAAGATGCTGCGAATGTACCTGGTGCTCAGCTATTCCAGGGGGCCATAGAAGAGCAATTTGGGATGCTAAACATCAGTGAACTGCATGATTTGTATATATAACAATAGCCTCCATTTGTTCATGGGATGTGGGCGTCGCTGCCTAGACCAGCATTTATTGCCCATCACTAAATGCCCTTGTTCAGAGTGCAATTAAAAGTCCCATTGAAAACCACCTGCTGCCTTTTTCTCAGCAGCCTGATCCTGCAATAGGATTGTTCAAGGCATGTCCCTCTTTCTGTACTGATCAGCTGTTTGTGACAGAAAGATAGCTTTAATTTATTTAGCATCTTTCATGACCTCAGGAGATTACAAGATGCCTTACAGCCAAAGAGGGAGCCTTGGGAGTGTGGTTATTGTTGTAATGTAGGAAATCTGCAATCAAATTGCTAAGATCCCACAAATAGTGATGAGATAATGACTGGGCCATCTGTATTAGTGAAGTTGGTTGAGGGATAAGATGCTACTCCTCTTCAATGAGTCCAGTGGAGTTTTTACATCCACCTGACACAGCAGGCTGAGTCTCAATTTAACATCTCATCTGAGACACTGCACCTCCAACAGTGTCACAGCAGCTCAGCATTGCACTGAAATGTCAGCATAGATTTTGTCCTCAAGCATCTGGAGTGGGACTTGAACCCACAACCCTCTAACTCAGCAGCAGGAGTGCTGTCACAGAGCCAAGCTAACACTGTGTTTAAGACCCAATACCAAGGGTTCAGCTTTTAGAGGCAGACTTTAATCTGTTTTGATTTATCCATATAAATTAATCAACTGTAGTGATTGTAGGTAAAACCTTTCCTCTTGCCTTTAGGAGTCACATAACTGTACTGACGAATCGGCTCTGGGTGCGGGTGGTCTTGGAGGTGGAACTTTCTAGCCCTGGACCTGATTCAAGCACATAGCTTCTACAAAAGCTCTATAAATAAGGTTATCTGTTTCAAGTAAGAAACCTGTCTGACGAGGATAAATATCTCCAACCTTGTGAATGTGAGTACATCAACTCTTAAGGAACAAAGAAAAGTATACTCACCAGTCATGCCACTCTTCGGCAGGATCGACCCTTATGACTCGTCCATGGGAGACTGGAGCCAGTACGTAGACCATCTAGGTTTTTATTTTGTGGCGAATGAATTAACAACGGAGGAGAAGCAGAAAGCAAGACATTTCACCTCATCCATGACAGCCCCAAACACGTCCAATTCTAAATCTTTCAACAAACTGGTAGGCCTCATGAAGATGCATTTTCAGCTGAAGCCATCAATAATTATGCAGAGGTTTAAATTCAACTCCAGAGTAAGGGCCCTGGGTGAGTCCATCACAACTTATATAACAAAGTTGAAACAGTTGACTGAGCACTGCGACTTCAGAGATACACCTAATGACATGTTGAGGGACTGTTTGGTTTGTGGAGTTCATGATGACGCCATTCAGTACCATTTTCTTGTACAAGTTAATATTGATTTGAATCGCCATGGAAATAGCTCTAGCAATGGAGAGTGCTGAGAGGAACTTGCAGGCTTTACAGAGTGCAACATGCCGCCGTTCTTCAGTTGGGGTGAAAATCAGAAAGATAGCCGTGAAGTGGGAGATGGTCTCTACTGCTCAAAAAATGAAAAGGCTTAGAGGAAGCATCTCATCAGTGATTCAGAAATTAATCTGTTACTGAAGAGGGGGTAACCATATACTGTGAACCTGCAGATTTAAAGAGGCAGAATGCCATTACTGCCACAAAAAAAGGACATGTTATAAAATAATGCAGGGCAAAATCGAAACAGCCAATCAGGTAGCAGACCAAGATGATTGACGTGCACAATATAAGCAAACCAGAAGCTGTCGATACTGATATCCATTCCCTATACTATGTCAAAGCAGTAAAAACTGAACCAATCACCATCACCCTTCAAGTGAATGGGAAGGGCTCTAGTCATGGAGGTAGACATGGGAGCCTCAGTAGGAACAGTAGTGGGAGAACACACATTTAAAGACCTAATTGAAGACACCCAGACACTGAATCTGTAGTAAACCAGCTGCAGACATAGACTGGAGAGTTAATACAGGTAAAAGGCATCACCACAGTACCTGTGTCCTATAGGCAACAGTCAGCCCGTCCTCCAGTGATCATGGCGTCAGGTGAAGGACCTAGTCTTCTGGGCCATGATTGGTTAAAAAAAGTTAAACTCAACTTGTCAGAAATATTCCAAGTGAGAACAGGAGGAACTCCTGAGCTGTTAAGGAAGTATGATGGCATATTTCATGACCAATTGGGAAAGATAAAAGTCTTACATGCAAAAATATATGTAGATTTGGAGGTGATGCCCCAGTTCTTTAAGGCAAGACTTGTGCCTTATGCCCTAAAGGAGAAGGTGGATGCAGAATTGTGCCACTTAGAGAAGCTGGGCATCATCCAGCCAGTCCAATTTTCAGAATGGGCAGTGCCCATAGTCCCTGTGATGAAACCAGTTCAAGCTGTTCACATATGTGGGGATGACAAATTAACTGTGAACAAGGATGCTAAATTAGATAAATATCCTTTCCCGAGGATTGAAGAGTGGCACGCTAAACTAACTGGAGGAAAATCCTACTCCAAGCCGGACATAAGCCATGCATACCAACAGCCAGAGCTGGATAGCGCATCTAGAGGGTATGTAACAATCAACGCGCACAAGGGCCTGTACCAATACACACGATGGCTCTTTGGTGCATCATCTGCACGTGCAATCTTTCAAAGGACCATGGAAAGTCTATCGCAAGGACTTCCCAGAGTAATAGTTTACCTGGGCGATATCCTGATCACAGGATCAATGGAAGATGAGCATTTGGCCAACCTGGAAGAGGTTGTAAAAAGATTTTTGGAAGCTAGTGTAGGATTGAAGAAAGAGAAATGTACATTCCAAGCAACTGAATTCATGTCCTTTGGTCACTGAGTGGATGCCCAGTGGTTTCATCCAGTAGAGGAGAAAGTCAGGACAATCAAGGAGGCACCCTCTCCTACCAATGTCACTGAACTCAAGTCTTTTTTGGGCATGATAATTTATTATAGTCGCTTCTTGCCAGACTTGTCAACAGTGTCAGCACTTTTACACTTACTCTTGAAAAAGAACTATTGTTGGTCATGAAAGGTACAACAACAAGAAGCCTTCATAAATGTCAAGAAGATATTACACTCATCATGTCTACTCGTACATTATGACCCATCAAAAGAATTACTATTAACCTGTGACATATCTCCCTATGGTGTAGGGCTGTGTTGCCACAGAGGATGGAAGATGGTTCCAAAAGGCCATTAGGCTGTCTCCAGAACCCTCGCTGCAGCCAAGAAGGGTTATTCACAACTTGAAAAAGAAAGTTTATCAGTAATATTTGGAGTGAAGAAATTCCAACAGTATCTGCATGGTCAACATTTCACCGTAGTGTTGGATCATTAATCATTAGTTCTCCTTGATCATTAATGGCTTTATTTAGTAAAGATAAATTCTGCTGATAGCCTCAACCAGAATTCAATATAAAAGCAAAATACTGCAGATGCTGGAAATCTGAAATAAAAACAAAAAATGCTGGAAAAATGTTTCTGTTTTTTTTAAAAAAGAATTCAACTTTGGGTTTTGATTTTATTGGCATATGAGCTCACCTTTGTGCACTATCCAGGTGTGCATATTGCAAGTGCAGACGCACTCAGTCATCTTCCATTACCAGATAGGATTGTACATGCTCCAGTGCGACAAGAAGTTGTAATTGTGTTGAATTTCCTGGACTCTTCGCCAGTCTATGTGAAGCAATTTGGAGAAACCGGTATCCAATTTTGCCAAAGGTCTGAGACCAGGTATTGTAAGGATAGTCGAATTCACCAGCATCTAAAGAGATAACACCATTCTATGCCCATAAAACTGAGTTAATTTATCAAAACAGAATCTTGTTGTGGGGTTCTAGAGTCATTGTCCATTCACAAGGAAGAGATCCACTCCTAACAGAGCTTCACAGTGCGCATCCAGGCATTTTGAAGGTGAAGATGCTTGCGTGAAGCTATGTCTGGTGGCCAGGTATAGACAGTGACATAGAAAGAATGGTCAAGCACTGTCTCCAGTGTTAGCAACAACAGGAGTTGCCCATTTCAGCTCCATTGCATCCATGGGAGTGGCCTTGTCAACCCTGGGTTAGACTACATGTAGACCATGTAGGGTCATTTTTAGGTACCATGTTTTTATTGATCATCGACATGCATTCTAAGTGGATGGATGTATATAAATTTAGATCATCAACATCATGTGCAACTATTGAAAAGCTGCACCAATGTTTTAGTATACATGGCTTCCCAGAAGTCATTGTTTCGGATGGTGGTACAGTTTTTACTAGTACAGAATTTCAGAGACTCATGAGTTTAAATGAAATTAAACATATTAAAGCAGCACCATATCACCCCTCATCGAATGGGTTAGTGGAAAGAGCTGTGCAAACTTTCAAATCTGGATTGAAGAGGTTATCCGAAGGTACGTTAGAAATTCGACTTTCAAGTTTTCTTTTTATTTATCATACGATCCCTCAGGTAACTACAGGTTCAACACCGTCTGAATTACTGATGAAACGCCGCCTTCCTACAAAGTTAAGGCTGGTGTTTCCAAACTTAAAGGAGAAGTAGAGAAGAACCAGAGTATTCAGAAAGTGAATCAGGATGTTGGTGCCAGGGGAGGCGGTGGTGTAGTGATATTGTCACTGGCCTGGTAATCCAGAGACCCATTGTAATTCTCCTGGGGGCCTGGGTTTGAATCCCACTATAGCAGATGGTGGACTTTGAATTTAATAAAATCTGATTTTAAAAATCTAATGACGACCGTGAAACCATTGCCAATTGTTGTAAAACCCATCTGGTTCACTGATTCCCCTCTTGTTTAGGGAAGGAAATCTGTTGCCCTTACCTGGCCTGGTCTACATGTGACTCCAGATCCACAATAATGTGGTTGACTCTTAAAATGCAATCAGAACAAAGGCAATTAGGGATGGGAAATAAACGGTGGTCTAGCCAGTGATGCCCACATCCCATGAACATATAAAAAAATATTTATAGCAAAGCTTGAAGATTTACTGACAGTTTTTGTGCAGAATTTTGGAAATGATCCTGGCTGGGTTCCTGATACAAATGTCTCTGAAACTGGACCTTTCCAAGTGGAAGTGGAAGGCCAAATTGTGCGAAAACATGTGGATCATCCAAGGAGTAGAGAGGCATTACAGCAACCAGCTATTCAGCCTGTAATTAATGTCGAAACTTTAATCCCTGAGCTGACAGATCGACTTAGAATAGACATATCTGATGTCTCTGTTGAATTACCTAATCCTGAACTGCCATTTCTAAGGATGTTCCTAATGCTGCAGTTCCTGATCATATTGATCCAATGGGAGAATCTCAAGTAGTAGAGCTAAGTGCTCTAACTGAATTAGAAAACCACCTCAGAGATTGAGGCTGGGATTTTCCGTGCCTGCCAGTGTCGGGCGTGTTTAGTGGCATGAGCAGACAATACGGCACGATCGGTTTCATGGCAGCATGAAACCAGTTTGTGATTGTTCGCTTAGCCCGCCAATGGTGGGCCGTGTTCCCTGCTATTGGACATTGAGACTCTCATTGTAATGCATCAACATATCATTATTAGGCCAGCCCACAGGAATCGTTCCCCTACCCACCCCCCCACTGGAACATCCATCCACATCGGCAGGAAAACATGCTGACATGCTTCAAAACAGCACATAAGCGATATGCACCTGGTGGGCTGCACTTTGCTCGGGGCTCCAAGGTTTGTTTGCCTACCTTGCTTTGGTCAGCACTCGCCATCATCAGCGCCAGGCTTCACAGGCAGCACCACATCACTTTTAGAGGGGCTCACTGCAGGTCTCCACCTATAAGATCAGCCATATGTGGGTGGCTTTTCAATGGCTGCAGGGCTAGGGCTTGCTCGGTGAAGGGGAAGAAGTGGATTCAGGTCAGGGAAGAGGCTGCAGGGTGATGGCTGTACTGAGGAAGGGGGGTATCCCAGGGTGTTTGTTGGGGCACACATGTTGATCTTTGCAAGTGGCCTCAAGATGGTGAGGGCTGAGGAGACAGTCTCCAGAGGAGGTAAGGCCAGATGGAGATGTAAGGGTATGTGTGTGAGAATGGGTGGTGATGTCCTTTGAGCTGGCAGTGAGTGAGATACCAGTGATTGTGTGATGGGCTTGAGTGTGGGAGTTTTGAGTGATGAGATGGTTGCCTTACCCTAGTTGCATGGATGAGATCATTCATCCTCCATCTGCATCGGATGGCCAATATCCTCTGAGCTGCATTGGCACTGATCACTGCTGCCACCGCCTCCCCAGCGTGGTTGGTCATGCCGCTGCCCATCCTGCAGCCAGAGTTGGGGTAGAAGACATCAAGGCAGGGCGTCCACGGCATCCAAAAGGCATTCCAGTGATGTGTCACTAAACCTGGGGGCTCCAGTCTTTTTGCCTTTCATGGGCATCCTCCATGCAATAGTCGTGGGCTGAAAGCACTGTGATGTATACGCGTTGCTGGACTCTAAATATGGCACTGAGAGTTATGAAGTGGTGAGGTGATGGCGTGACAGGCGGATGAGAGCACGCCCGTTACGGAAACAGCATGTTTCCTGGGAATGCATAATTAATATGGCAGGTTTAGGATGATACGGCGTGAAAATCCGCCATTGCAGCCAGTGAGTAAAACTGGTTGTTTTACCCGCCCACTACCACACTTAGTGCAAATCTGGGACACTGCCGCCCTTAATCTTTAATTGCTTGACCTCTGTATATATGTATATGTTGTGGATTAAAAATAATCTTTGTAAATAAGAAATGTTAAAAATCTGAAGGGGGAGGAAATGTAGTAACTGTAGGTAAAACCTTTCCTACTGCCTTTAGGGGGTCACGTGATTTTACTGATGCATCGGCCCTGGGCGTGGATGGTCTTGGGGGTGGAGCTTTCTAATTGTGAACCTAGTTCAAGCATGTAGTTTCTACAAGAGCGCTGTAATAAAGATATCTGCTTCAACTAAGAAACCTGTCTGGTACACCATGTTTATTACATGAATATAAAACTGGGGGCATTGCATGAAAGGCATGTATCCTCTCTGCCTAATTTTCCTCTGTGTGTTCGATCTTTATTAGACAAACCACAAGATTAAAAAAGAAAATTCTTTCCCATACTGTAGGCTGACAGGTCTCGTAGAGCAGATAATTGTCAGGATTTTTCTGTGTATTTTTGCCCGGTTTCTGCTATTATTCTGGGAGATGGGGATGGAAACTGGCTGTGAAATATGAGAGAAGCATCATGAACATCCAATAGTGGAATTATTCCCCTCATTTCCATCAGTTCCCTAATTTTATAGATCCCTGCCTATATTTGATGTTTTTAAAAAATTCATTTAGGGGATGTGGGCATCACTGGCTAGGCCAGCATTCATTGCCCATCCATAATTGTCCTTGAGAAGGTAGTGATGAACTGTTTTTTTTGAACCGCTGCAGTCCATGTGGTGTAGCTATACGCATAATGCTGTTCGGAAGGGAGTTCTAGGATTTTATTGCAGCAGCAGTGAAGAAATGGCAATATATTTCCAAGTCAGGATGGTGAGTGACTTGAAGGGGAACTTCCAGATGGTGCTGTTTCCATACGTCTGCACTTGTCCTTCTAGATGGTAGTTGTCATGGGTTTGGAAGGTGCTGTCTAAGGAGGCTTGGTGAATTCCTGCAGTGCATCTTGTAGATGTTACACACTGCTGCTACTGTGCGTAGGTGATGGAGGGAGTGAATGTTTGTGGATGGGGTGCCAATCAAGTGGGCTGCTTTGTCCTGGATGCTGTCAAGCTTCTTGAATGTTGTGGGAGCTGCACTCATCCAGGCAAGTGAGGAGTATTCCATCACACTCCTGACTTGTGCCTTGTAGATTGTGAACAGGCTTTGGGGAGTCAAGAGGTGAGTTACTCACTGCAGGATTCCTAGCCTCTGACCTGCTCTTGTAGCCACAGCATCTGTCCATGCTTAACCATGTCAGAATGCCAAAAATGCTTGCCAAAATCTAAATGAGATGATAATGATGTATCTTATGTCCAATTCCACATCATTACCATGTCTTATGTGCCATTACGATTATGATCCACTTAAATTCTGTAAATGGATCAGGCAGTTGAAAATTCACCAGGGTTGCTTCAGAAGCTAAACCAATGTCTTGCCTGCCTATTTCAATGGTTCAGGTAGCTGTTAAAGAGCTCATGGCACTATTTGAAAAAACGAAGGGAATTCTCCTGGTGGTTATCCTTTCCTCAAACATTACTATCAAAAAACAGATTTTTTAAAAAATTCATTCATGGGATGTGGGTGTCACTGGCTAGGCCAGCATTTATTGCTCATCCCTAACTGCCCTCATTTAGAAGAGTCAGCCACATTGCTGTGGGTCTGGAGTCATATGTTGGCCAGATTTCCTTCCCTAAAGAACATTAGTGAACCAGATGGGTTTTCACAACAATCAAAAATGCTTTCATAATCCCAGGTTTTTATTGAATTCAAATTTCACTATCTGCCATGGTGCGATTTGAACCAAAATTCCTGGAGAATTACCTTGGGTGTCTGGAATACTAGTCCAGTTATAATACCACTATGCCACCACCTCCCATTTACCTAACCACTATTTGTGGGTGCTGCAGCCTCAGAACTGTCATTGAGTATGCCTAAGTATCAAAAGTCACTGTTCCTAAGAAGTAATTTACATTGTAGGGCCAGTTTATTTGGTAATCTAATGTTGTCATTGTCTGCCTTTAGGAATAACAGAATCCTTTCTATTCTGGGAAGTGGCAGTTGCAAACGTGAGTTCTTACAAAATGATACTACAAGGTATAGGACATAAATGAATGGTACATAATGAAGGTGCATGAATTCATATTGACACAAGGTATTGAAAAATAATTTTCATAATGTTATTGGAATTTATTGTAAAGTAAAGAAATAATGGGTCTATGTGTGCATGTTTGTGTGTGTGTATGTGACTTAATTGAATTAAAGGCAGTTAGTCTGAAAGCTTTGATGTAACAAGATAAGGTAGGTTTGAAATTTAAGTAGATAAACATAGGTGTAAAGGGAACATTTCCATTTTTAAATAAACCACACTAGCTTGAATTCAAAAGAGAGAGCAAAATATTACACTTAGCCAGGAGAAGTTAAGAAACGGAGTGTTTATTTTTCCCAAAGATTACTGGTAAACTTGGCACTATGATGGATTTTATTATTAGAGAGGTAAAGTCCAAAGAAATAGTGAAACAATGGGAATTTGCATTCAAAGAGGAAGATATGTATAAAGGAGCAAAGGTTGTGTGTAAGGGCAGGCATTCTAAGAACTAATAAGTGTGAAAAACCTCCAGCATCTAAGCCTCAAGCTGCTGTCTAAAGAAACTGAAGTTAAGAAAACTCACTTTGAATTTGATTGTTCAGGGTATCGTGTTACTTTGCTTGGGTATTTTAAAATCTGTGTGCCTCATTGTTCCCTTAACAGAGGTATAACTGGGGTTTACATTAATTAGGAGATTTAGAAGTTATCATAGTAGTAATTTGTAGATCTATGTATATGCTTAAAATAATTTCTTCTATTAATAAAGGTTTAATTTCATTTTGTAAGAAACCTATAAGACTTGGTGGCCTTTTTACTGGATTTAAAAACTGCATCTCGAAATAAGTACAAATTACAAAAGTAGTTGCGGCAGTTGCTTCAAGTTTCCTTCTGGGATTTGGGCAACCTGGCATTTAGCATCCACCTGCCGTAACAAAGGCACACTATAATATCACTGAACCAGTAATCCAGAGGCCCTGGCAAATCCCTGCTGGTATGAGTTCAAATCCCACCATGAGCTGGTGGAATTTAAATTCAGTTAGTAAAATCTGGAATTGAAAGCTAGTCTCAGTAAAACCATCATTGGAACCCATCTGGTTCACTAATGTCCTTTACAGAAGGAAATCTGCTGTCCTTACCTGGTCTGGCTCCAGGCCCACATTAATGTGGTTGACTCTTAACTGCCCTCTGAAATGGCCTAGCCAGCTATTCAGTTCAAGGGTAATTAGGGATGGGCAACATGTGCACAAATATTCATTTGTGGTATGTGGGCAGCCCTGGCTAAGCCGGCATTTATTTATTGTCCATCCCTAATTATCCTTGAGAAGGTGGCAGCGAGCTGCCTTCTTGAACCGCTGGAAGTCCATGTTCTGTAGGTAAACCCACAGTGCTGTTAGGGAGGGAGTTCCAGGATTTTGACCCAGCGACAGTGAAGGAACGGCGTTATATTTTCAAGTCAGGATGGTGAGTGACTTGGAGGGGAACTCAAAGGTGTTGGTGTTCCCATCTACCTGCTACCCTTGTCCTTCTAGATGGTAGTGGTCATGGGTTTGGAAGGTGCTGTTGAAGGAGCCTTGGTGTGTTCCTGCAGTGCATCATGTAGATGGTACTGTGCATCAGTGGTGGAGGGAGTAAATGTTTGTGGAGGAAGCATCCCATGAAAGAATTAAAAAAAAACATTATGGTGCTATCACTAACTCGCAGCAAAGCAATAAGAAATAACTTGTAGCCTTTTATCTAGGACAATTATCATACTTCATGATCACGACTGAAACACCAACAAATGGGCTGCAGATTACGGAGATATCTCATACCTCAAAAATGCTTGCATTTTTCAATACCTTGTGTCAATATGAATTCATGCACCTTCATTATGTACCATGCATTTATGTCGTATCAACTTGCCTGCCATGAAAAGGGTACCAGATAATCTCCAAACATAGAGGAGAAAAAACAAACTAGCATCTATAATCATCACATCACAGTCCCTGAATCTTTACCCCAATAACTCATTGCTACTTACAATAGATGTAAAGAATGCAAAATATCGGAGCTATAAAAATACGTTAACAAAAATAAATACCTGGAAGTAACACCAGACAACACTCAGGTTAGATTGTGTTATCACAGAACTATTGAGTCACCTTTAATCATGACAGGACAGTGAATAACATGGTGTGAATAGTTCCTTTTTAAATTGAAAGTCATGGGCCATAAACAGATCCATTTACTTGTTCAGATTGGCAGACATCGTTATCTTAGAGAAACAAGAGTGAAAGGTGGGCATTAACAGGAATAACTATAAGAATCCACAGAAGTTTTTATGCCTGGAAGTGTGGATAATTTTCAGCAATATATTTTGCTACCTTGGAGACTTGCGATTTGGCTTGGGTTACTATTCTGACATGCTCCTTGGGTGGCACCTCGCTTCTGCTGCATGCCCTTTATTTTGTCTTTTGATGGGATCTGATTAGTCAGCCAGCTCCCATCTAATGTGCACAGTGTAAGAATGACACCTTGCAATCAATATTTCCTACTGGGATCATTTATTGGGGTATCACCATTGTACCATTATATATGTGTATATTAGTATGCTCATAAATTGTGCTAAGGTATGTACAGCAGTGTTACTGGATATACAGACATATGTTATGATACTTTTCTTCTTAGTGCTTAGATACCTTTGGATTAATATTATAGGTATAGTGGAATGTCATTCATGGAGGTATTTATGTGCTTCTTTTACTTTTTACGTGGGTTTTTTATATATTCTTTTTCCTTTACAAATTGGTTCCAACTGAATTAACCGTCATTAATGTTGCTATGCTGTCAATGCATTAACCTTTAGTAATTTTACATGGCCAAGATTTTCTTTCTATTGTACTGCATTGATTAATGTATCTGGATAAAGGGTTGATCCTGCTATCTGGCTCTCCCTGTAGGGAGTGGGTCTAACTTGGATCATATCTCAGGGGCACAGGGGTCATGATGTTATATCCATCAATTTTAGTGTACAGAAAATCAAGGTGCTGTGTGCCTGTGAATTCCCTGCAACGCCCCACAAATTGTTCCCCACTGATAGCGTTCACTATGGGCAGAATTTTCCTGTTGGCATGCAGAGGCGGGCCCCGCACGCCGACATGTAAAATGACGCGCTGTGATGCCAGGCAAGCGTCCCAACCATCACCACTGGCCATCGCAATATTTTGGTGGGCGGGCGTGCGATGATATCCGATGCACACCCACCATGAATTAATGGGCCACTTAAGGCCCTTGAGGCACAAATTGGTGGCGATTTTTCAGGGCCCGTGTGTTCTTCAGGACATCACATGGGCACAACGGGCAGGCGGGCAGGAGACATTTGTATAAACCTCACCCACGGGCGAGATAAGAGGGGTCAGTGCGTTCACGAATGTGCTCAGTCAGATATTTAATTTGGCAAGTTACTGCTACTTGCCTCTGTGAGCAGGAATACTTCAAAACGCATACCAGCTGCTTGGACTGGACTCACAACCTTCAGGTCAGCACTCTGCAGTGAAGATCCTTTTTGGGGCCTGCAGGTTTCAGGAAGCCTCCCATTAGCCTGGGAATGGGAGCTGTGCTCTCCACTGGAGGCACCTCCTCTGAGCAGGAAGGGAGGGCCAGAAGAGGGAGGAAGCCAGGAGACCACATTCAGCCTCCCAGGGGAGTCACCTTTGGGAGAAGAGGTGCAGGTATAAGGGGCACAAGGCCAACAGGAAGTCCAAGGCAGAAGGGGCCGCAGAAGACGCCACTCTCCTGTTGCCAGCGTATATAGACGGCGAAGCTACTACCTCAATATATCTGAGGTGCAGTGCCAAAGGAGGCTCCGTCCCTCAAGGGAGACAGTCAACTCTATCTGTCAGATGATAGGCCCTGAGATCTCCGCTAACTGTGTGGGTGGACACCCCATGCCAGTGGCTCTAAAGGTCACAGCTGCCCTCAATTTCTATGCCTCTGGCTCCTTCTAGGGGTCGCTGGGTGATCTTTGCGATGTTTCCCTATCAGCTGTGCACACTTGTGTCAAGCAGGTCACAGACACTCTGTTCAAGCGTGCATTGACCTTCATCCACTTCTGTTGCGACTAGGCAAGTCAGATACAGTGAGCCAGAGGCTTCGCGGCCATTGCAGGCTTCACCCGCGTCCAGGGTGCTATAGACTGTACACATGTGGCCATCAAGGCCCCAGCAGGTGAGCCTGGTGCCTTCATCAACAGGAACATGTAGATAGTGTGTGACCACAGGATGCAGATTCTGCAAGTTTGTGCAAGGTACCCTGGCAGCTCCCATGGTGCCTACAACCTCAGACACTCGCAGGTGACGGGGCTCTTCAGTGTTCCAGCCTGGCTGGATGGTTGGCTGCTGGGTAACAAGGGCTATCTCCTCAAAAAGTGGCTGATGATGCCTCTCCACCATCCAAGAATAGAAGCTGAGCAGTGATACAATAGGTGCCACGCCTCCACATGGGCTGTAGTGGAGAGAACCATCGGTCTTCTCAAGATGCGCTTCCGATGTCTGGACCACTCAGGGGGCGCACTCCAACACCCCCCAGATCGTGTCTCAGTGATAACGGTTGCATGCTGCGCTCTCCACGATCTGGCACTGGAAAGGGGGACTCAGTGGGCGAAGAAGATGTAGATGCAGTTGTTGCGGCTGCACACGATGAGTCCAGCAGTGAATCCGAGGATGAGAATGCACAGGAAAATGCTGGGGGGGTTGACCCTGACCTGGGCATACTCCAGGGAGGCAGTGACAGCCGGGAGGCTCTAATCCAATGAACCTTCAGCTAAAACACCACAGATGGGCATCCAACAAAAGCTGCAGGCTCCATACTCAATACCTGAGTGCTAAATCTGCCTGGATAGGAACATTAACTAAGGGCCTTGTCAATAAAGCTCAATGTGACACAACTCACTCATAACATCATGGGTAACCATCCACTTGCAAGGGAAAAGAGACACTCTTAGCCATGGTCACATGTCTAAATTTAATGGTATACAAAATGAACTTAAGGAAACAAAATGACAAAGGTGTTAAACACCACACCAACTAATCATGACCTCATTGCGGGGCAACACAAAAGCACCAGTGAGAAACCCATGATGTGCCTAAGTTGCCTTATGTTTACACTTCCGGGTGCTATGGCTAGGTGTTGTCCCCTCACTGGCACTGGCATCTGAGACAGCCTGCTGACTCTGCTGTCCTGTTGGCCTCGATGGCCTTGGCGGGCATCCTCTGGCCCATGGAGCCTGTGCATCTCCCCAGACCGGATGCAACGGTCACTGGCAGAGGGGCAGAGGAGCTGTTGCCCTCATCTGGAGCGCCCTGAGAGGAGCCCGCAGAGACGACAGGCAGCTGCTGCGCCGACGTAACGTCGCTTTGGACCTCCTTGCTCATCGTAGATGGATGGGCACCGAGCTGAGAAACTTGGTGCCCAGGTCATCTCCCACACTGGCACTGACCAGCTGAGGTCATTGACCTTGTGAGGGCTTGCTGGTCCAAGCGCATCCCAGGAAGCCCTGATTGGTCTCTTGGGCGAGCCTCTCCACGAGATTTGCCATTCTCTCCATGGAGGACGCATGGCGCTTGGCCATGAGGATCATTGCATCGGCGATGGTCCGCGTGGACTCCTCCACTACGGAGACTCGTGCATCTCCGCCAGATCTTCCCGCACACCCTGCTGGACTTGCAAAGTTTGCTGCCTCATGGATGACTCCAGAGGCACATCATCAGCCTGGTCCTGGCATGTGCCTGGTCCCCTGCAGTCCTCCGACTGCTGGCACTATGGTCACTCTCTGTCTCCGCCAGCTGCACCAGTGACTATGAAGTGCCCTCACCACTGTGCCCTGGGACACTAGCCGGTGATCTAATTCCCACCGAGGTGTTAGTATCTGTACTGGTGCCTGCTTGGCAGAGATGGTGTGACGCTGGTGGGGCAAAGACATCAGGGCCCTCAGGTATGAAAGGGGCCTCTGTGCCTCCTCCTCCTGGCACTGCTCTGCTGCTGCTGACAGGAAGAACAAGGACATTTGATTAGTTAACGTGGAGACAATGACAATGTGCATCTCTTTCCCCTGGATCATTATGCGCTCATCCTTCCATAAGCAATGGTCAAGCCACGTTGCAAACTTCAATCACTGAACATTCAGCAGTGCCATGGCTACTGGGACACTAATGGTGACCTCAGTCTGGGCTAACATTCCTGCCTGTGGCACCCCAGCCTCACCGACACTGGTGGACCTGGGCACATGGCGCCTCTCCAGACTGAGGGCCTCCTGCTTGAACCTGGTAATGATGGCCAAATGGGCCAGCCCTCCATCAGCCCTCAACCACTCGGTGGCATTATGAGCATTCTTCTTCTGAAAAGGAGAGAGGAGCATTGATTAGTGCAACTTGAACCTGGAACCTCTTCACTACCACTCCAACCAGAGTGGGATATTGCAGGACTCCAGTACCTCATCACCACGCAGCTGCCGCACACTCACACAAAGATGCCAAGCCTGACCCCCCACACCCCCTTGGCAAAATGCTGCCTATGTCACATTTGGCACAACACATTCTAACCTTCCATACCAAGGAGGCGCAAGCATGTGGAACACAAAAGACAGCAGATCGATTGGTGCCACACCACCTGGAAGCTCCCTTCCCAGCAGGTCATCACCCTGACTTTGACATGTCCTGGAGTTCCAGCTCTGCGCCTTAGGTGCAGCTCCTCCAGGTTGCCCCCAAAACAGTAATGTGGGTCTCAGTGTACCACATGCTGCGGGGGTAGAATCCATCTCTTTATCACACTTTCAGGGTGACCTCAGCATGGGTAATATCTACAGGCCCACCGGCGGAGGACACATACCGTCAATGATTCAATGCCGTAACAGCACTCCGAGTTGGGGGGGGGTGGGGGGGGTGGTGGCAGGGGGCGCGCAGCCAAGGGGGCTAAGCTGACCTGCTGGGTTAAGTGACCAATGCCAACATGGTACTCACCCTTCCTGAGTGCAACAGGTCATTAAAATTCTTGCAGCACTGGATCTAGATGCGCTGCATCACGTTGTGGGAGCTCACCAACTCCGCCACCTCCTCCCAGGCACGTTTGGTCATGTGGGGGGCCTCCTCCTCCTGTCCTGGGGTACGAGGGCCTCCTGCCGCACTGCCATCTCCTTGAGGAAGGCAGCAAGGCAATCGTCTGAGAAACAAGGGGCACAGTGCCCCCCCTGCCCTACCCACCTGCCTGGCCTGCTCACTAGCAGCGCTCTGCGGAGCCCTTCTGCTGACCATGATTCACAGCCTTTGCAAGGCTGCAGGAGTGCTATTTAAACAGGTCGCTGGTTCGCCTTTGGACCCTGTGGTCATAGCAGTCATGCTGCCGCCCTTCCACTCCCGCTGCCCTCGGGAGCCATGTTTCATGCTGGGTGGGCCTTAGTTGGCCCAGCTGTGTAAAATGGTGGGGTGGACCTGATCGCGGGTGGTGACTGAGCCCGCGCCCACCCACACCCACTCCTGCATAGCCCACCCAACAGGCAGAAAACTCTGTCTTATGGAATTCCTGCTCAAATCCCTTTGCATTATTTGAAAATGTCATAAACCTATCTAATTTAATATAATACCACAAAATCACAGAATCTTTACAGTGCAGAAGGAGGCCATTCAGCCCATCAAGTCTGCACTGGCTCTCTGAAAGAGCATTCTATCTAGTCCCAGTCCCCTGCATTTTCCCCATCACCTTTCACATTCTTTCTTTTCAAATAGCAATCCGATTCCCTTTTGAATACTTAGATCGAACCTGCTTCCACTGCCCTTTCAGGAAGTTTGCTCCAGATTCAAACAACCCTCTGAGTGAAAATCTTTTTCCTCACATCACTTTTACTCCTTTTGCCAATAATTTTGAATCTGTGCCCTCTAGTACTTGATGCTCTGTTGAGGTTGAGTGGGAACAGTTTCTCACTATTTACCCTGTCCATACCCCTCAGGATCTTGACTACCTCAATTAAATCTCCTTTCAGGTGCCTCTTCTCCAAGGAAAACAGTTCCAGCCTCTCCAATCTATCCTCATAGTTACAGTTCTTTATCTCTGGAATCATTCTTGTGAATCTCCTCTGTACTGTCTCTAATTACTTCACATACTTCCTCAAGTTTGGCACCCAGAACTGGATGCAGTACTAACTAGTGTCTCATACAAGTTTAACATGACCTTCTTACTCTTGTACTCAATTCCCCTATTAATAAAGCCTAAGATACTATAAGCTTTATTAACATGAAAGATTTTTAGGTATGATACTGTGGTAGAGTGCTCAGGAAGCAGATGCTCACCAGCCTTGATGTTCAACTCCCGATTCTGTGGAGGGGACAATGTTTCTGAGATATGTTAGCCCTCCCTTCCACCAGTGCCTGCTCATCTGTGCCACCTCCATATGCTGTCATTTTTGTTCTCTCCTGACCCCTCATTATCCAAATCTCCATAATTAGTTGATCTGGAACTTGCATTTGCCAGACTGCTTAATGGGTGTTGATATGATGCTGTTGCTTTCCACCTCCCAACCTGTTAGATCTGAACCATATTTTCCAGTTCCCCTGTGCCTCTGTTTCATTCCTGTGCCTTTGTGATTGGAAAATCCTTTTGTGCCTTCTTGATGTAAAATTTAAATTATAAGTCACAACACGGATATAAGGTTGTGTGCCTATTTTTTGCTTGTTGTTTCTGTAAAATCCCTATATGCTTCACCAATGAATAAACTGCTTCTTTGTATTTAGAACACATGAAAACATGTGTGGTGGTGTGACTAATGCACAAGATTTTATGGTAAGCTGAGAAACTATGAAAACTAACAAGAAGAAAATGCTTGGCTTCCTCAATGAGGCTTTTTAAAAGTTAAGAAAGACATGTTACATATGGTATTGAGAAAAATAGATCCAGATCACTTATACTGGCGATTTAAACTCTGCGTTGCCAAATATTGTTGAATCCCTATATATTCACTTAGGCTTCATAAACACCATTTAAACTTGTATTCATTTGATTCTTTTATAATTAACATATTGAATTTATAATTGTGATGCAGCTAGAATGTAGAACCTGATGTAAATACATAACTGAATGTGATGCAATTTTTGTCCAATTTCACATCATTATAGTGTTGATAATCTGGCCTCTATGCAGTGTCAATGGGGACTAGCGCAGTTCATGTGCTCTGCATACCAGCCCCATTAGTGGTCAGCTTATTAAGGTAATTATATGGTTCTGTGGGCACAATGTGTTAAGAGTGCCGGGAATGCATAAACCAGCAGCAGGCCCAGGATTCCTGACTGACTGACCGAGTATCCGCAGAATATTGAGCAAAAGGGAAGAGGGAATGGCCCAAGCAGAGGAAGTATTATTTATTAGTATTTCCCTTTCAGAATCCATTCCAAAATAGATTGTGCATTCATGGAGTGGTACGTGCGTGTTCAATTCACATCATAGAAGGATGAATTAAATTTTTTTGCAGGGCCATAGTAGACCTTGTGCACAATTTAAGAACATATGCACATATGGGACAGATTATTGCCCTTAGTGGGGGTGCTTGGTAGGGGGCGGTTGGGAAGCTGACTGCTGCCTGCGATTGGCACTGGACCGTGATTTCACACTGGTGGGACAATGAAGGCCCGCCTAGCGTGAAATGCGAGCTGTAGCCCTGCATGTGTGGTTGGGGGGAGAGGGGTGAATGGGCCAAGAACGAACTTCACAGAACTGCCTCAGGCAGATGAAGAAATATGAAAAATATATTTAAAAAAATAAAAATGTAATGAACATGTCCCCTTATGTGACTCTGTCACATGAGCAGGGACATGTTATTAATGAAAAATTAAAGTTATTATTTTATTTTTATTTGCTTTTGGAAACGTCATCCTGCCCGTGGATGAGGTTTCCAAAAAAAAATGCAAAGGCCACTTGGCCTTTTCAATTGCCCATCAATTGTTAGGTTGGACAGGCAGTGAAAAATTTAATTCAATTGATTACTTAATGACCTTAACAGGCTTTTTAATATTCGCTCAGCGGGCGGCAAGCACCCGACCCTCTCGAGCGTGAAATGACGTGTTGCTGGCTCCGGTGCATGCTCGCTGACCGAACTGTCGTGCAACTATGCGTTGACATCAACATGCTCGGCTGACATCAACGCGCATCATTTCACGCTTGAGCAGGTCGGTTGCGTGTCCACCTGATGAGCAAAAATTTTCTGCCTATGAATTAGGAGCAGGGGCAGGCCTTTGGGCCTCTCGAGCCTGCTCCGCCATTCAATAAGACCACGGCTGATCTGATTGCAGCCTCAACTTCACACTCTGCCTACCCCAATAACCTTTGGCTCCCTTGTTAGTCAAGAATCTATCTACCTCTGTCTTAAAAATATTCAATGACCTTGCCTCTACCACTCTTAGGGGAAGACAGTTCCAAAGGCTCATAACCCAAAAAGTGTGCAGTTTCCCGCATTAGATGCAGTGAATGCCCAGTGTACATGGATCATTCCCAATAACACTGGGATCAAGCACTTCACTAATGTGGGAGTCCACTGCCGTATTATTGGTCCCTATAGTTTAGATTAGTCTATCCCTTTTAATTACAAACATGCTTTGTACAGAGGGACAAAATTATGCTTTGAACATGTACACTGTCATATCCTTTCATTAGCATTCCCACCATCATGGCTTGTGCTAAGTAAGCTGTTGGATATATGTGAATGAAACCACACGTCTTAACCTGCAGCATTAAAAACAACAGGCAATCCTAAATCCGCAGTGGTATCACTGGTGTTTCATCTTTAATCTCTAGTTGGGAAAAGATGAGTATTACTGAGGTTATTGGCTAAACGGATCCATCCTCAAAAAAAAAGTCCAACAATTTAAACGAATTCTAAGGATAGATTTTCCACCAGTACACTGTAGCTTGTGTGGCCTGGATGTTTAGTGGTGATAACAGGAAGTAATTCTTCTCACAAAAGATAGTAGAAATGTGGGACCTTTCCCCACAAAAATTGATGAAGTTTGGTCAGTTGAAAATTTCAAAACTGAGAGTGATAGATTCTTGTTAGACAGGAGTATTAAGTAACATGGGTTCAAGATGGGTAAATGGAGTTAAGATCTAAATGCCAGGAATTCAACCCTGCTCCCAGAAAGGGCTGGCAGGCTTGGGGTGTAAAAGCATTTGGAATAGTGGAATGTGCCATGCCCTTTGCTTACCCATCTCTGCTGCTATTTTAACAGCAGCGGGGTAGTTGTACGGCGGACAGCTCGCCCTTAGGGTAATTGAGTCCCTTAAGTGACCAGTGGGAATCAAGGAAAAACTCACAATTCGTTAAATTCATACCTAGCACAAAGGAAGGTGGTTGTTGTTGTTATTGGAGATCAATCAGCTAAGTCCCAGGAGAACGCTGCAGGAGTTCCTCAAGGTAATGTCCTAGGCCCAACCATCTTCAGCTGCTTCATCATAAGGTCAGAAGTGCAGATGTTTGCTGATGATTGCACAATGTTCAGCACCATTCACAATTCCTCAGATGCTGAAGCAGTCTGTGTCCATATGCAGCAAGACCTGGGGCAGAATTTTACATTCGGCATGCAGGCACGCACCTGACATGCTGGAACATAAAATGACGTGCAATGATGTTGGGTGTGTGTCCCGACGTCATCGTGAACTCGTGCGATATTTCATTCAGCAGGCATACGCTGGATTCCGTTGTGTTCCCGCCGATAATCAAAAGGCCTATTAAGACCATTAACTAGGTAATTAAATTGCATTTTTTGCTGCCTGTCCTACCTTATGGTTGGCGGACAGGCAAAAAGGCCAAGCGGCCTTTATGTTTTTTAGGAAACCTCATCCACGCGGGGTGTGGTTTCCTAAAGATAATACTAATCAAATAAAACCATTATTTTCAAAACAAAAACATGTCCCATCAAATTTTTCATATCTTTATTTAATTTTTTTAAGAAGCGCTTCAATCTCCCTGAGGCAGCTCCATGCCTCAGAGAGATTGAAGAGCTCTTTCATGCGCATGCATGAAAGAACGCTGGACCTGACTCTCCCTCCTCTTCCTGCCCGCACAGGTAGCGCTTACTGTTCATGATTCATGCAGGATGGACCTTAATTGGCCCGCCTGTGTGAAATTGCAGTGCGGAGCCGATCACGGGCGGCAGTTGGCTCTCCAACCATCCCTGCCCTCTCCCGCTGAGCTCGCCCAATGAATAAAAAATCCTGGCCCTGGGCAACTTCCAGGCTTGCGATGATAAGCAGCTAGTAACATTTGAGCCACGCAAGTGCCAGGCAGTGACCATCTCCAACAAGAGAAAACCTAACCATTGGCCCTAAACATTCAATGGCATTACCATCACAGAATCCCTGTCTATCAACATCCTGGAAATGATTATTGACCATTTGGGAAGATGGTGGTGTAGTGGTAATGTTACTGGATTGATAATCCTAGAGGTACCAAGCTAATATCCTGGGGATGTGGGTTCAAATGCCAGCACAGCAGCTGGTGGAATTTAAATTCAGTTAATAAGAATCTGGAATATGCTAGTTGCTAGAAACTGAACTTGACCAGTCAAAGACTGTGAATTCTGAGGTAAAGTAGCTCTACCTCCTGGTTCCCTAAATCCTGCCCACCATCTTACAAGGCACAAGGCAGGGTGTAATGGAATACTCTCCACTTGCCTGGATGAATGTGCCTCCAACAGTGCTTTTTTTTAAAATGTATTCCTTCATGGGGCATGGACATCACTAGCTAGGCCAACATTTTATTGCCCATCCCTAATTGACCCTGATCAGGGAGCAGTTAAGAGTCAACCACTTTGTTGTGGGCCTGGACAGACGTGTATGTAAGGACAGTGATTTCCTTGCCCAAACGGCATTAGTGAACCAGACAATGGTTTCTCCAACAATGGTTTCATGGTCATTATCAGACTTTTAATTCCAGATTTTTATTGAATTCAAATTTCACCATCTGCTGTGGTGGGATTCGAAACTGGGTCCCAGGGACATTACCCTGGGTCTGTGGAATACTAGTCCAGTGATAATACCACAAAAGCAATCTATATTACAAAGATAGATTTATGCAAGGGACACTGGCAGATTCTCTTGACCACCTGTGTAAAGGAAGTCTCTGCCTTTGTGCCTCTGAAAGGGTTATGCCAGTTCCAAGTATGCCATTTGGGAGTGGGGTTTTCTGGCCCCTCCCACCAAAGTCCATGAGCTTTTGGCTGGGCCACAGCACCCCCTGCCACGGGTCCCGCCATGGCAGGAGTTGGAAAATCCCGACCCAGGACACAGGGCTGCCCCAGCCACAGTTCAAAGGCTGATGAACCAGGGCTTATCCAATTGCGCAGCACACCTAGGTGATCTCCTAGGCCTGAATATTCAACTTGGTGGACGGGTGCGATCGGCAGACCAGGGTTCGGTCGGGAAACGGGCCGCCAACCACAACCGGCCCCCGTCCGCAATTTCACGCTGGCTGGGTAATTAACGGCCAGCGTGAAACACACGCTAAGAAGCTCAGCGTTGCCGAGGTGGGGGCAGGAAGAGGGCAGGCGATGATGTCAATGTGGGCACGGGCCAGCGCTGACAGAAAGCTCCCTGAAGGCAGATAGCTGCCTCAGGGAGCAGAAGACCTGAAACAACAAAAATAATGGTTTCAAAAGCTGAAAAAACAGTGCCAATGCATCATAATCAGTCACCTGAAAATTAGTTTATGAAAATGCTGTCCACAGAAATTTATTCATATTTTATTTCATTACGGAAATCTCATCCCACCCATGGATGAGGTTTGTTGAAAAATGCAAAGGCTGCCTGGCCGATTCTTCCGTTCGCCAACTGTAAGGTTGGATGGGCCACGTAAAATGACAGACAATTGCTCTGTTAATGGGCTTAATTGCCCTCCAACCTGTCAGCAGAGGCGCTTCCGACTTATGCACGCGCCCGCCCACCAAATTATTGGGTGTGCGTGGGATGACGTCGGGACGCTCGCCTAACATCATCTAGCGTGATTTCACATCCAATGGCTTTGGGCGCGTGCCCGCCCGATCAAAGTAAAATTCTGCCCTATAGTGTACAGTGACACCTGGGAAACTCACTTAGAGCAACTGTTCCAGGGATTACAGTCAGCTGACCTAGTGGTCAATCTCATAAGGAGCAAGTTCACTAAGGCTCAGATGATATACCTAGGAAACGTGGCAGCTCAAGGCTAACTACTGCCCAGAGCTGCAAAGATACAAGCAATAGCAAGTTTCTATTCCCACAAGAAAATGGGAAACCGTAAGGTTCTTAGGGATGTGTGGATTCTACCGCAAGTCCATCCCAAACTTCAGCATAGTATCCGTCCCGCTGACAGACCTACTACAGAAAAAAGCAAAAGTATTGCGGACCGAGAAATACCAGGCAGCTTTCATGAAGCTGAAAGTCATTTTAATAAACAAACTAGTACTAGCAGCTCCAGACTTTAACCAGCATTTAAAGTAACTATCGATGCTCGTGCTATCGAGGTAGGGACTGTCCTCCTCCAGGAGCAAGAATTAGGAATAAAGAGAACAATGAGTACTTCTCCACAAACATCAGAAATGGTGTTCCACAGTAGAAAAAGAAGCCCTAGGTTTATTACTGACTCTCAAACACAGAGATATATGTCTGAAACAGATACAGAGAGACCACAGTCTATTTCAACCACAACTCTTTAACCTTGTAGAGAAATCCAAAACTCAGAATGCAAGGTCATTCCATTGCAGTTTATTTCTCCAACTATTTCACTTAAAAATCACCCACATTGTAGGGAAATGGGATGTCCTGTCCAGAACTCAAAGAGACCCAGTGAATGGGAGTGGATGTGTTTTTATCTTTTTGTTTTGCTTATATTTACATACCTTGTAATCTCATTTCATTTCTTGTGATGCGGGGGTGTCATCAGGCATGATATTTGAAAATATGATTTTTCAACTTGAAATGAGGCAGAGCAAATTGCTTAAAAATACAAGGCCACATTCCAAGGTGAAAGTAAAAAACAAACAAATCCAGAGAGAGACAATTCTGATGGGCAGAATTTTGCCCTTGGAGGATGTGCTCAGTGGGGGCAGGTGGGGGCAGTGAGGAAGCTGACCGCCACCTGTGAATGGCACCACACTGTGATTTCACCCTTGCAGGACAAGTAAGGCCCGCCCAGCGTGAAACGCGAGCAGCAACGCTGAGTGCTGCCTGTGCGGGGGGTGGGGAGCAGGGTGAGCAGGCCGAGCACAAACTCTGCACGTGCACGTGAGTGAACGCTGCATGTAAAAAAAGAAAATAAAAATGTAATAAAACATGTCCTCTCATGTGACCCCTCATCCACCCGCTGACCGAACTATCGCGCAACTGCGCATTTACGTCGGCACGCTTAGCCGACATCAACGTGCGTCATTTCACACTCGAGTGGGTGCCTGTCAAGCAAAAATTTCTGCTCTCTGATTCGAAGACTGATCGAAACTTGTCAATGTCTAAGGAAGAGACAGTAAAATGCAAAATACTAGATATTGAAACAATGTCTGCCATAGGCAGATACACACAAAACCCCTTGGAAATACACAATGGGCAACATATAACAGGTCAGGCTGCAGCCACTAGATTGCAAGAACGTTTACAGCAGAGGAAGCAGGCTGCAAGATGGGCTCTCCCCCTCTCTCTCCTTCGGAAGCCAACTTTACTAGAAATCTACCAGCGACCTGAGATCTTGTACTAACTGCAACATCTTCTACATCTGACTGAATCCAAGAAACCAGCTAATCAAAATTGGCTGTAACGTTTAACAATCAGCACCTTAAAGACAATAAAGGACCCTTAATTGTATATTCTTTGAATTCTTTTTTATTGTGTTCCAACTCCCCTTAATTCTGACACTTGTGTCTGTGATGTCGCATTTTTATTATCTTTCTCAAGTCTAGTGGTTAATAAATTTGCTCTTTCTTTGATTGAAGGAAACTTTGTTTGATTGGCTCCTTATTGCTCACAGCTTAAATAGTTAAATACATTCTGATTCAAAAAAGACATATCCTCATGAAAAAGAAACTTAAACCTTTGTTATGACCAACCGAAGATGTTGAGTAGAGGAGAGCAGTTCACTGCTTTTCACCTGGTTGTAACAAGTGTGTTAGGCCCACTCTGTCTTCTTGACCTCTTCGCTCCTTTAGGGGGGGGGGGGTCGGCATCTGCATGAGAAAGTGAGAGATAGGGAGAGCAGCCAAAGGCAGGAAGAGCGCATGCAGTGGAAACAAAGAGAAGCCAATCATCCTGCCACTGCTCACTGCTCCCTCAGTCAGAGGCTGTTTCTCTCCCGAATTTGCTTCTGATAGGCTCACCAGTGAGCAGCTCCTTGTAGAATCTGCCATTGAACTTAACCATAGTTCGAAAACTGGGTCTGCGAGCTGAAAACAGAAGCTTGGCAGGCTGGATCTGGCCTGCAGGTCTGGTGTTGGACAAGGCAGTTGTAGCTGAATTTTCTGTTAACTGAGGTAATACATAATTGTTCCTTTATGCAACAGTATTATTGCATCGCATGCAATAATAGCATTTGACCTTATGCTAGCTACCACAACAATAAGCAGTCATTGTATAAATTGTTATTATTATAAAAATCCTTTTACAATATTGGTGAAGCTGTTTGCACTTTCATTTGAAGTTTTCATAAAAGTAAGTTTGTGGTGCCTGTGACTTTGTAGTAATGAGGTTTGACTGAGCTCGATTTTACAGTTGGTTTCAGCTATTGGTACTAATTTATCTCTTGAAAAGGAAATTGGTGCAGAGCTACGCACAGACTATGTACTGCACACAGATGTGTATTACCACATCTGCCAAATTAAGTTTCAGAGGTCATTTTTTACGAGGAGATGTTTATTAGTTACATATTCTGGAACAGCTGACAAAAATTTGTGCAATCTGTTGGCACAGATCATGACTAGTCCTATTTGTCTTTTGAGAATATACATATTTATATATTTAAAAAATGATGTGCAGTCCATAGTTCTATTTAAGGTAAATTCAGTTTTGTAAGAGAAAGCTGCCATATTCTCCATAGCGCTCTCCACAAACCCAATGGGAAGGATTTTGAGGTCATCGGGCAGGTAGGCCCAGTAGTGGCCGGGAGAGGGTCCACCACCTGCAATCAGCCCCCGACCGTGATTTCACATTGGCTGGTCAATTAACGGCCAGCCAGCGTGAAATTCCTGCTGAAAGGCTCAGTGCTGCTGGGGTGGGGGCGGGAAGAGGGCGAGTGCTGAAGTCAGCACGGGCGCAGGGGAGCGAGGAATGGAATCTCCCTGAAGGCAGAGAGCTGAAGAATTTGAAACCCTTAAATAAAGATTTTAAAATCCTGGAAAAAATTTCCACCCATGAGAATCACTCACCTAAACATGTTGCTGATAAAAATTCTGCCTCGACATTTTTAATTTCTTTAAAATTAATATCGGAAACCTCATCCCGCCTTTGGATGAGGTTTCCTCAAAAATCCAAAGGCCGCCTGGCCGATCTGCCCACCTGCCAACCATAATGTTGGACGGGCAGTGAAAAATAGAGGTTAATTAATTGATCAATGGCCTTAATAGGCCTCTTAATTGTTGGCAGGCGCGCTGCTGACTCTTGAGCGCGCCAGCTAACCGAAATATCGTGCGAGTGTGTGCGATGATGTCAGGAAACTCGGCCCACATCATCACGTGCTATTTCACGCTCGTGCGTGTTGGGCACGCGCCTGCACGCCGAGCGGAAAATCCTGCTCAATGTTTTTGTTTTGTCTTAAGCTGGATCTTTAAAGGGGATTGATTGTCAGGCAGAATAATACTTCTGTGCTATTATCTTTTATGCTCATGATCTCTGCAAGCTGATTTAAAATTTTCTTTATGAGTTTTAATAAGCATTGGAGATTACTGGATTTTAATCCTGGTCTCAGGCCAGAAAGGAATACTAGTGCCAATTTTTGATTTCCACTCCTGGTGCAGGACCTTACATAGCAGGATAGCTTATAAGGAATTTAGATGCAAAGACCAATAAATGCATGACAAATTGTATGGAACACAATTTGGCCAGTCTTGCACTTCCATATAGCTGGCTTTGGCTTGATATTTTGCTAATCCTTGCCATCACTCAGATCATCAACACCATTCCCATCTTTGTGCCCATAACAGGTGCAAAATTGTTTAAGCAGCTACGCTGCAGTCCCACTCTGACCTATGCGAAGCCCAAGACAGTTCTACACCAAGGCTCCATTGCATTTCTGATTCAAAATGAGTGGCCTGATTTAGCTTTCCACTTGTGAGGCGGCAGGGAACTTGGCAAGACTATGCTGACATGGCAGTGCGGTATGGGTAGTGGTGGGTGCTGGAGTTTCTGGTGATAGCAATAGTCCTTGAATGGGTTTGGGAAGGTGGCAGTGGGTCATTTTTTGTGAGCACTGCTTTCTGCATGAACAGCAGTCGAATGCCTTCTATTTAATCCCCTGAGTTCTCAATACACTCTCTCCTTGCCTTTCAAAGACAAATAAAGTAAAATTCAAAAATGGCTTTATTTTCTTACAATCCTAAACTGTCATGACAGTTCCATGTTTGAAGCTGCTGGCAGGAATATATATTCAGAGTGTCCAATTATCTATCTCTGTATTTATCTTTATCATTCTCAATAGCATTGCTAATGGGTGGAGGAGGAAGGTGATTTGGTTTATGTACTATGTACCATGTTCAGCTAATTATAAAGGAATGATGCAGGATATCACAACATGCAAAGAGTACATCTTCCCTCCCTCAGAATCTCCTCCAAGTATTCATCCAGCATTTTTAAAGCTGGTCATCGATACAGTAACAAGTGCTTCAGCAGGGGAAGATGGTGGTGATGGCGATGGTGTCACTGGATTAGTAATCCATTAGACCTAGAATAATGCTCTGGACACATGGGTTCAAATTCCACCAAAACAGCTGGTGACGTTTAAGTTCAATTAATAGAATCTGGAATATAGAGTTAGTCTCAATAATGGTGACCCAGACATCAATGTTGTAAAAATCCTTCTGGTTCATTAATGTCCTTTAGGGAAAGAAATCTGTCACCTTTATCTGGTCTGGCTTATATAGGACTACAAACTCACAGCAATGAGGTTGATTCTTAAAGCCCTCTGAAATGGCTGAGCAAACCTCTCAGTTCAATGGCAATTAGGGATGGGCAAGAAATGCTGGCCTTGTCAGTGATGCCATTAAAGAATAAATTTTAAAAAACTGACTTGCACCTATCACCTAAGGAGATTGAAATTCAGGACCCATTTTTTAAAAAATGGATACATTTTTACTAGATTTAACTTTTGTTTGCAAAGTGATATTGTTCAAATCACCAAATTGTGGGCTAGGATTATACCAGTCGTCTGGGGATGGGCTGGGATGTTGGGGGGTGGGTGAGTGGGGGGCTCATAAAATGGCAAAAGAAATGGAAGGTGGGGTTGGAGTGCCTGTTGCATCTCCACTGCCCTGCCATCTTGGCAGCAGCGGGGAAGTTGCAGGTTTGCCCTCCCACCCAGGAACCAATTGAGCCAAAAACAGAATTACCTGGAAAAACTCAGCAGGTCTGGCAGCATCGGCGGAGAAGAAAAGAGTTGACGTTTTGAGTCCTCATGACCCTTCGACAGAACTTGAGTTCGGGTCCAAGAAAGAGTTGAAATATAAGCTGGTTTAAGGTGTGTGTGTGGGGGGCGGAGAGAGAGAGAGAGAGAGGTGGAGGGGGGTGGTGTGGTTGTAGGGACAAACAAGCAGTGATAGAAGCAGGTCATCAAAAGGTGTCAACAACAATGGTACAAAAGAACACATAGGTGTTAAAGTTAAAGTTGGTGATATTATCTAAACGAATGTGCTAATTAAGAATGGATGGTAGGGCACTCAAGGTATAGCTCTAGTGGGGGTGTTTTTTTTAAAAATAATGGAAATAGGTGGGAAAAGGAAAATCTTTATAATTTATTGGAAAAAAAAGGAAGGGGGAAACAGAAAGGGGGTGGGGATGGGGGAGGGAGCTCACGACCTAAAGTTGTTGAATTCAATATTCAGTCCGGAAGGCTGTAAAGTGCCTAGTCGGAAGATGAGGTGTTGTTCCTCCAGTTTGCGTTGGGCTTCACTGGAACAATGCAGCAAGCCAAGGACAGACATGTGGGCAAGAGAGCAGGGTGGAGTGTTAAAATGGCAAGCGACAGGGAGGTTTGGATCATTCTTGCGGACAGACCGCAGGTGTTCTGCAAAGCGGTCGCCTAGTTTACGTTTAGTCTCTCCAATGTAGAGGAGACCACATTGGGAGCAACGAATGCAGTAGACTAAGTTGTTCGGGCCCGAACAATCCCCATCCACCACTACTCTCCTCCGTCTGGCTGAACTTGTTCTCACGCTGAACAATTTCTCCTTCAACTCCTCTCACTTCCTCCAAATAAAAGTTGTGGCTATGGGTACCCGCATGGGCCCCAGCTATGCCTGTCTCTTTATGGGGTATGTGGAACATTCCTTGTTCCAGTCCTACTCCGGCCCCCTTCCACAACTCTTTCTCCGGTACATCGATGATTACTTCGGTGCCGCTTCATGCTCTCGTCGGCACTTGGAAAAATTTATTAATTTTGCTTCCAATCTCCACCCCTCCATCATTTTCACGTGGTCCATCTCTGACACTTCCCTTCCCTTCCTTGACCTCTCTGTCTCAATCTCTGGTGATAGACTGTCCACCAATATCCATTACAAACCCACCGACTCCCACAGCTATCTCGACTACAGCTCCTCACAACCTCCATCCCATTCTCTCAGTTCCTTCGCCTCCGTCGCATCTGTTCCGATGATGCTACCTTCAAAAACAGTTCCTCTGACATGTCCTCCTTCTTCCTTAACCGAGGTTTTCCACCCACGGTCGTTGACAGGGCCCTCAACCGTGTCCGGCCCATCTCCCGCGCATCCGCCCTCACGCCTTCTCCTCCCTCCCAGAAACATGATAGGGTCCCCCTTGTTCTCACTTATCACCCCACCAGCCTCCGCATTCAAAGGATCATACTCCGCCATTTCCGCCAACTCCAGCATGATGCCACCACCAAACACATCTTCCCTTCACCGCCCCTATTGGCATTCCATAGGGACACCCTGGTCCACTCCTCCATCACCCCCTACTCCTCAATCCCCTCCTATGGCACCACCCCATGCCCACGCAAAAGATGCAACACTTGCCCCTTCACTTCCTCTCTCCTCACCGTCCAAGGACCCAAACACTCCTTTCAATTGAAGCAGCATTTCACTTGCATTTCCCCCAACTTAGTCTACTGCATTCGTTGCTCCCAATGTGGTCTCCTCTACATTGGAGAGACTAAACGTAAACTGGGCGACTGCTTTGCAGAACACCTGCGGTCTGTCCGCAAGAATGACTCAAACCTCCCTGTCGCTTGCCATTTTAACACTCCACCCTGCTCTCTTGCCCACATGTCTGTCCTTGGCTTGCTGCATTGTTCCAGTGAAGCCCAACGCAAACTGGAGGAACAACACCTCATCTTCCGACTAGGGACTTTACAGCCTTCCGGACTGAATATTGAATTCAACAACTTTAGGTCGTGAGCTCCCTCCCCCATCCCCACCCCCTTTCTGTTTCCCCCTTCCTTTTTTTTCCAATAAATTATAAAGATTTTCCTTTTCCCACCTATTTCCATTATTTTTTAAAAAAAAACACCCCCACTAGAGCTATACCTTGAGTGCCCTACCATCCATTCTTAATTAGCACATTCGTTTAGATAATATCACCAACCTTTAACTTTAACACCTATGTGTTCTTTTGTACCATTGTTGTTGACATCTTTTGATTATCTGCTTCTATCACTGCTTGTTTGTCCCTACAACCACACCCCCCCCCCCTTCCACCTCTCTCTCTCTCTCTCTCTCCGTCCCCCACACACACACCTTAAACCAGCTTATATTTCAACTCTTTCTTGGACTCGAACTCAAGTTTTGTAGAAGGGTCATGAGGCCTCGAAACGTCAACTCTTTTCTTCTCCGCCGATGCTGCCAGACCTGCTGAGTTTTTCCAGGTAATTCTGTTTTTGTTTTTGTTTTTGTTTTGGATTTCCAGCATCCGCAGTTTTTTTGTTTTTACCAATTGAGCCATCTTTGTGGCCAATTGAGGGCCTCTTCCCACCTCTGCTGGCATTTTACTAGTGGTGAAGGAGCCTCCGCCACATGGTCAAATCACCAGGTAAACTCCAGGTGATCTCCCAGTGGGCTCTGGAGGGATGGGCCTCTATTTGGACATTTTTTGTTTCATGGAGGGGCCCCCTTGGGGCAATGGCCACCTTTGTGGCAACACCCCTATCCTTACCACACTCACCCCATTGCCAGCACCTACCTAATTGGCCATAGCACACCCAATCCCTTACCTAGTTGTGAGTGCACTGTCTATCCATTGCATCCTCTTCCTCCAGGTGCAGTCCCGTCAATGGTCACTGTTGCTGTTGAGCTGCCAGCCCTCTAATTGGCCAGCAGCTCTTGGGGAGGGCGGGTAGCTGTCCTTTTTGGCTGCTACTAACCAAAATACATTCCCAGGTCCCACTGTGCGCTGAAGAGGCATGGCACCCCAGCACTTTTGGGCCCATTGATGGGATCCCCGCTGCTATTAGCAATTTCTGGCCTATGTCTCAATCCAACCAGAAGATAATGGTAGCTGTGAAGCCATAAGTGTTCTGTTACTTGACTAAAACAATATTATCAAACATAATGACAATCACGGGATTCATTAATGATGGTCTGAACATTGAAAAGATGTGAGCCAGGTTCCGCCTTTCACACTATTCAACAATGTCACAAATATTATAGAAAATTCCATGACCACCATGAGCTAATTAACTGTATATTAACAGGAATTTCTGTAATAATGGGCACTTCGCAATATTTAGGAACATGAGGACAATTGGACGCAAGCGTGCCCACGATTTATTTCAGTGATCAGCACCATCTTCTTTAACATATTCTTCTATTCCTTCTCTCTAGAAACCCATCCAATGGACTTTCAATCCTCTAAAACATTCTCAATCGACAGCCTTCTGTGGTAATCTATTATGCAGCTTTGTTACTTTATTTGATGCAAATGTTCTAACTGATTTCCCTTTCTATTTCTAACTTTCTCATCTTTAACGTCTGTCTCTCGGTGTTACTCTTCACCACAATGAACTATTTGTCTGCATTATTTGCCAATTTCCTTCATAATGCTGAAAGCTTCAATTAGGTCACTACAAGATGTCTTTTCCAAAGAAAACAAACCTGACTTCCTCAACTTTTCCTTATAAGTTAAATTTCTGACTGTTGTTGCTTGCCTCTGACCTCTCCCAAGGGCAATAGTTATCCTGCTTATGCTATGTAATAGTGCAGCCACCTGATCCAGCATTGCAAAAGCAGTATGGGATTTTGTAAAGACTCAGTTTTTGGAGCTTTTGAAACCCCACACATCTGCTTACTTTTTCTCTGACACTCCCACTCATTTCTCTCATGCATGAATGCCCATGAGGAAAAGTGTTGCTTTTCACATTGTTATGGTGCTCTCCACACCTGAATTACTTCATTGTTCTTCCCAGCAAGGATAGCGGCAAAGTAAGGGTAATGTTACATGTTTATGCTCCCAGCAGGGAGCCTCGCCTACTGGAAGCTGGACTCAGTGGAAGAGACAAATTATTTGGGGCAATGTTCTGACTTTTTGCTTCCAGTGGGGAGAGGTTGAAAACCTGCGTGCCACCGTGCTTGAATATTTGACCTGGATTCTGGCCAGCACAAAGTCAGAACTCTACTCAGATTATGCTCACTTTGCTTCCAAAACTCATCATTCACAAGCTGTGTAATGGATTAGCCATTAACAAATTTTGCTGAGTTCAACAGTCTCATGGTCAAACCTATGAGCTGAGAACTGGTTTGTTCGGCACATACCAAGAATGGTATAATCCTTTGACCATATGATAAATATGCTCTTCTTTCTGAACATAGGATCTTTTTAGCGTTGCCAAATAAAACATTCCAGTCCGCCATTACACAAGAAGATGTCTGTAGCTTGTCCAAGTCATGCTGTGGAGAAGTCCTTAATGGTTGCAGCAGGATGAAGCTGTACCCCATCTAAAATATATATTTAACATCAAACCCAGTGTAATATTGAAGGATCTGGAGAGGTCTGATGATTCAGTTTATTACAATGATACAGCTAATGCAGGGGGATAGGGCTACATGAAAAGGCTTAACTTATTGACATGTTTACACAGATGTTATTGGATTTGATATGCCATATTTCTAACACAGAGTGTTAATGAATAATGGTGCCAAAAAATACTTTGGCTATGTATTCCGACCCTGTGTGACTCCTAAAGTTTTTGCAATGATCATAACCCTGTACTTTGGATAATTTTTGTGTTAAATTCCAGCATCACAATACTGTGCGCTACTAGCACAACTGGAAAATGAAAGTGGAACAATAGAATTTGAAAAATAAATAAAATAAACAAGTCTTAATGCCCCACTTTTAACCAAGTAGATTGTCATGAGACAATGAGATTCCACCAATCTTCCATTTAATACCTGCTGGACCACCAGGCAATCAAGGAAACCCATGATGATACTCAAATAAAACAAGATTATAGGATTACCCTTCACTCTGTTCTAGGTACAATCACATGGGGTACAGGCACAAGGCTTATTAGTTGCTAATATAACATTGTACACAGGATTAAGAATTTATCCTTTTTCTCTTTGTTCTTTACAATAACATGCGACACTTCAAAAGTTCTTAATTGGTTGTAAAGTGCTTTGGAATGTCGTTCAAGGCACTATATGAATGCAAGTCTTTCTTTTTCTTCCTTTTGACTGCTCTTCTGGGCTAATCGATCGATAGAATAGTCCGTAACAATTTGTGCAAGATTGATGGATAAAACAACCGCAGAATACAACGGGGCGAAGTGAGAGCCTGAACAGAAAGAGACAGAGAAAACATCAATTTTTGTAACACATTCTGAATAATTTTTTTCAAAAAGAGATGAGTAATAGGCACGGGTTTGAATGTTCTTTCCTGGGTGTCTGCCGTTTCCCCTTATTTCATACATCCACAAACCTGGTTGGGCCAGAGGCCTTATGACAGAGTTGTTCCTCAGTTACAGGTTTCGTGGCTTGGTGGCTCTTTTGTCCCCCATACCAAACATGAGGCACCTGAGTTTGGAAGGTTCAGTGCCAAACTGTAACTGAATTTTCCAAAATACCATGGCTGCTGAAAATCTGAAAACAGAAAATGCTGGAAATATGCAGCAGGCCTCGCAGCATCGGCGGAGAGGTAAATAGAGTTAACATTTCAGGTCAATGACCTTTCATCAGATGAAAGGCTGTTGACCTGAAACATTAACACTGAATGTTCCATTCTTGGATGTTGGGATTGAGGATTTGAAAGCATTCTGAGCAGCATGGAAAGTTACGTAGGAATATACGAATTGTTAGATTAAAAAAGACAAGGCTGCATCTAGTTCACCCTCTACTACCCTGACAGTCTTGTGATAGAATGATAATGGAGTCCATTGCTGCTTGGGTTTTATGGCTGAGAGACGGAAGTTTCCAGCCCACTTTGCACATAGATGGTGCATGGTGCAGGACGGGTGATATCTGATCATGGTATCTGATCCACAAGTAAACTGTAAACAGCTTCTTCATGGAAATAAATGTCAGCAATCTAGTTCAGAAGAGAAATTAAGCATACCGAGGGCCATATTATCCTGAGTGGCCTGGTGTTAAATGCACTTAAAGCAGCCAACTTATGAAAAAGGGAACTACAACTGTGTTTTGGGCATCCACCATCACACCTTCCTCTCCCTCCCAGAACCATGATATGGTTCCCCTTGACCTCACTTATCACCCCACCAGCCTCCGCATTCAAAGGATCATCCTCTGCCATTTCTGCCAACTCCAGCATGACGCCACCACCAACCACATCTTCCCTTCACCACCGCATCCCCCCATCGGCATTTCATAGGGATCGTTCCCTCCGGGACACCCTGGTCCACTCCTCCATCACCCCCTATACCTCAACCCCCTCCCACAGCACCTTCCCATGCAACTGCAGAAGGCGCAGCAGCGGGCCCTTTACTTCCCCTCTCCTCACCTTCCATGGGCCCAAACACTCCTTTCAAGTGAAGCAGCATTTCACTTGCACTTCCCTCAATTTAGTCTACTGCATTCGTTGCTCCCAATGCGGTTTCCTCTACATTGGAGAGATCAAACGCAGACTGGGTATCCGCTTTGCAGAACACCTTCGGTCTGTCTGCAAGCATGACCCAGACCTCCCTGTCGCTTGCCATTTCAACACTCCACCCTGCTCTCATGCCCACATGTCCGTCCTTGGCCTGCTGCATTGTTCCAGTGAAGCTCAACGCAAACTGGAGGAACAGCACCTCATCTTCCAACTAGGCACTTTACAGCCTTCCGGACTGAATATTGAGTTCAACAATTTTAGATCATGAACTCACTCCTCCATCCCCACCCCCTTTCGATCCCCTCCTTTTTTTCCCAATAATTCATATAGATTTTTCTTTTCCCACCTATTTCCATTATTTTTAAATGTATTTCCATCCATCGTTTTATCTCTACCTTTTAGCCTATTTTGATCCCTTCCCTTCACCCCAGCCCCAATAGGGCTATCTATCTGTACCTTGCTTGTCCTACTTTCTACCCTTATTAGCACATTCCTTATATAATATCACCACCTTCAACACCTTTTTGTCCTTTTGTCTATGACATCTTTTGGCTATCTCCACCTATCACTGGCCCTCTATCCAGCTCTACCCATCACTCCCTTCCACTTAAACCAGCTTATATTTCACCTCTTTTCTATTTTTCCTTAGTTCTGTTGAAGAGTCATATGGACTCAAAACGTTAACTGTGTTCCTCTCCGCCGATGCTGCCAGACCTGCTGAGTTTTTCCAGGTATTTTTATTTTTGTTTTGGGTCCCATTGGCAAAGACAAAGATCCTGAAGCTTTGTTCAGATTGCAGTGTAAGTATATATGCTGTTCCGTCTGGGCGGAGTATTTAGAATCCTGGGCCTCATGGAATGTTTGTCGTGGAGTCAATTATGGCCGACTTGCATAATTTCATGGAGCCCAGTGTGTGCACTGAGTGTAACCTCAAGCATTTAAATTAAATTTGCCTAGTTCACTTGGCAAATGCACTGAGGCTAAATTGCTAATTCGAGAACTCCATGAGCATGACATCGGAGACTCAGCACAACAATACATTTCACACCAAGTCATAAGATTTTCCAAGCTTTTGGTAGAAGCACTGCTTTAGGAAGGCATAAAAAGCAGGGATAAAATCATTTAAACAGCATTCAGTCATTTGACAGGCCTGTAATCTGGTGCATGATGGGTTTAATGGCCAGTTTCTAGTAAACTATGCCACAATTAACAAATAGTTAAGTCTTTGCCAGGCACATAAAAGATGTAAAATTGGTTGCTGGTTTTCAAAGAAGAATTAAGAGGTCATAAACTGGGTTGCTGACAGGTGATTAATACAAAAGAAAACAGAGTACAAGATGTAAATATTTTAAAAATTGCGTGGACTTTTTATTCACTTTCTTCTTCCTTTCTTTTTTTTAGTCCCCCCTGTTTACAGAACGGTAAATATAGATGAACGAAGTTTGTCAATCCTCTTCCTGTGATAGAGAGCAGAATAAATGCAAAAAAATAAACTAAAGGGTAATGAGAATTAGAGTCAATAGGACTGGATTTTGCCATTTACGGGAAAGTCCCACTGCCAGAGTTGAAAGCAGGAGGTGGGGCCCAGGGCAACATATTACTGGCAGTGGCCAATTAAGAGACTTGCCAGGCTTGCTATCCAATTGGGGGCCCATCCCCAACAGCTGCTGGACCAATCAGCGAGCCAGCAGCTCAACAGCCTCAACAACATCACCATTAGCAGTAGCCATTCTTAAGGTTGCAATGCCAGGAAGATGGCACCTCAATAACTGAATTCCTTTTGAAGACATGTAGGTAGAGTTGGGGGATGCTGGGGCCATGCAGGTAGGCCTCAGTGATTGGGGGATTGTGGGGAGTGGGGGTCGTGGGTGTTCCTGAGTGTCAGCAGAGTCATTGCCATGAGGCAGCCATTTCCAAAGGACAGCATCTTCATGGGCCATGGATAACCCATAAGGAGGAACTCAGCACCCGGGAAGTCGCTGGAAAGCAGCCAAGTTTCACTAGGCGGTCTCCCCATGCAGTAGTGGGCCTTCCTGATGTGGGCAAAATGTCCGCAGAAGTGGGAAGTGGCCCTTAATTAACTCGATTGGCCTCCCAGTGGGCATCTGAACTGCCAAATTTCTTTTGACTGGCAAGATGGCATAGTAGTGGGAAAACATCACCAGGTGCCCTCACTGATGCTTTTGCATGTCATTTTGACAGCTTTCCAACCTTGCAGCCCATCACCAAAGGGCTCAGAAAATTCCAACCAATATAACAAATTTTACAAGGTCCCACTGGTTGTGTGAGGATTCCTGATGGAGGGCATAGGTTGGAAAATTGATCCCCTACCTTCCATGCCTCATGTTGCAAGGGGTGAGGTAAAAGGAGGCAGAGATAGGGGCAAGTCAAAACCATTCTTAAATGATTGAACTGACTATTTCATAATGCAAAAGTTTTCTTTGTGTAAATTAGTATTAAAGTGTATTTTTCTTTGTATTGACCATCTGTTATGGTCACATCACACGCTCATAAATCTTACTGGGAGATGAACGTTTTACTTCAAAATAGCAATGTCGAATATAAGACAGTGTACCTTCACAAAATGGGCTCCAGAGAATCAGATTACTTTTTTTGTTGTTTCTCTACAGACAGAGACAGACACATCTGAACAGATCTCTGGAAGTTACTTACAATGCAAATGGCCTTCCAAGGATCTGGTTGACTACCCCCTCACCGTTTCAATAGGAGAGATTTAAAATGACAATGGCTGCCATGAAGATGGAACATCAAATAAAGGCACTTCAGAGGCTAACCATGGCTGGAAATTTGATGAAATAGCAAAACCTTCTACTGTGTGACAAATTGCTTAGCTGTCAACCCAATGTGTGGACAATTAAAAACATTGATACCTTTTTTTATCCATTCATGGGATGTGGGCTTCGTTGGCTGGACCAGCATCTATTGCCCATCCCTAATTACCTTTGAGAAGGTGGTGGTGAGCTGTCTTCTTGAACTGCTGCAGTCCATGTGGTGTCGGTACACCCACAGTGCTGTTAGGAAGGGACTTCCAGGATTTTGACCCACCGAAAGTGAAAGAACGGCGATATATTTCCAAGTCAGGATGGTGAGTGACTTGGAGGGGAACTTCCAACTGGTGGTGTTCCCATTTATCTGCTGCCTTGTCTTTCTAGGTGGTAGTGGTCATGGGAAGGTTCTGTCTAAGGAGACTTGGTTAGTTCCTGCAGTGCATCTTGTAGATGATTCACACTACTGCTACTGTACTGTTGGTGGTGGAGGGAGTGAATATTAGTGATTGTGGTACCAATCAAGTGGGTTGCTTTGTGCTGGATGATGTCAAGCTTCTTGAGTGTTATGGGAGCTGCACTCATCCAAGTAAGTGGGGAGTATTCCATCACACTCCTGACTTGTGCCTTGTAGATGGTGGACAGGATTTGGGGAGTCAGGAGGTGGGTTACTCACCACACGATTCCTAGCTTCTGACCTACTCTTGTAGCCACTGCATTTACATGGCTAGTCCAGTTCAGTTTCTGGTCAATAGTAACCCCCAGGATGTTGATAGTGGGGGATTCAGTGATGATAATGCCATTGAACATCAAGGGGCGGTGGTTGGATTCTCTCATGTTGGAGATGGTCATTGCCTGACAATTGTGTGGCATGAATGTTACTTGTCACTTGTCAGCCCAAGTCTGGATATTCTCCAGGTCTTGCTGCATTTGGACATGGACTGCTTCAGTATCTGAGGAGTTGTGAATGACAACATTGGCATCTACCTGGCTATGTGGAAAATTGCCCAAGTATGTCCAGTACACAAAAAGCAGGACAAATCCAACCTGGCTAATTACTGCCCCATCAGTCTACTCTCGATCATCAGTAAACTAATGAAAGGGGTCATCAACAGTGCTATAAGCGGCGCTTGCTTAACAATAACCTGCTACCTGCTCACTGAGGCTCGGTTTGTGTTCAGCCATGGCCACTCAGCTCCTGACCTCATTACAGCCTTGGTTCAAACATGGACAAAAGAGCTGAACTCCCAAGGTGAGGTGAGAGTGACTGCCCTTGGCATCAAGGCAGCATTTGACTGAGTGTGGCATACAGGAGCCCCAGCAAAGCTGGAGTCAATGGGAATCAATGGGAAAACTCTCTGCTGGCTGGAGTCATACCTAGCACAAAGATGGTTGTGGTTGTTGGAGGTCAGTTATCTCAGTTCCAGGACATCACTGCAAGAGTTCCTCAGGGTGGAGTCTGTTTTCAGCTGCTTCATCAATGACCTTCCTTCCATCATAAGGTCAGAAGTGGGGATGTTCATTGATGATTGCACTATGTTCAGCACCACTCGTGACTCCACAGATATTGAAGCAGTCTATGTCCAAATGCAGCAAGAGCTGGACAATATTCAGGCTTAGGCTGACAAGTGGCAACTAATATTCGCGCCATACGTGTGCCAGGCAATGATCATCTCCAGCAAGAGAGAATCAAACCATTGGCCCTTGACGTTCAATGACATTACCACCACTGAATCCTCCACTATCAACACTTGGGATTTACCCTTGACCAGGAACTGAACTGGACCAGCCATATAAATACTATAGCTACAGGAGCAGGTCAGAGGCTAAGAATCCTACAGCAAGTAACTCACCTCCTGACTCCCCAAGGACTGTCCACCATCTACAAGACACAAGTCAGGAGTGCAATGGAATACTCCCCACTTAACTGGATGAGTACAGCACCAACAGCACCCAAGAAGTTTGACACCACCTAGGACAAAGCCTGCTTGATTGGCACCGCTTCCACAAGCATTCACTCCCTCCACCACCAACAAGCAGTGGCAACAGTGTATGCCATCTACAAGATTCACTGCAATCTCACCAAGGCTCCTTAAACAGCATCCTTCCAAACCCACTACCACCTAGAAAGGCAAGGGCACCAGACACATGCGAGCACCACCTGGAAGTTCCTCCACTGCCACTGGGCCAAAATCCTGAAACTCCCCCCCTAACAGCACTGTGGGTTTACCTACACCCCCATGGATTGCAGTGGTTCAAGAAGAGATGGGCAATAAAAAAAAATACCTGGAAGTATCATATTAATCCATAAGAGCAGGCCAGGACAGGTCAGTATGGGATACATAGTCTAGAGGGAATCTATATCTTGCCCAGCATAAGGGAGGACCCTGCCTCAAAAGTCACCTTGGGCTGAGAATTAGAGCTTACTCATTTTATTTGCCAGAGTGTAGTTCCTCACTACAGAGTCTTAACTACGTTCAACTGGAAACTAGAAGCATATTGTTATTTGGGGTGAACCTGTGTGAATTCATCAACAGAAACCTCTGACCTTCACTTTTCTTCAGGTAATGAAGAGGGAATCCTGCAACCATCCAGCTACCATTTTGAGGACTGATTAGAAGTGACCTTTATTTCCCTCTTAGATAATCAAGTGTATGCTACATCTTGTTAGGAACAATGTATACCTTTAAATGTAATTATATTTATATTTGTGTTAAGAAAGGTGGAACATAGTTTCAGTTTCATTTAGTGTTTTTGTGAGGTTAGTGCCAGGAAGCCTGGTGGGCCTCCTGGCAAAAAGGTCAGGTTTTCTAGATTTGTTTGTATATATGTATTTTTAGTGAGGTTTTACAACCCTCCAAGTTGGCGGGGGGTGGGGGGGTGGGGGGGGGGGGGTTTACAAAATGGTTAGTAGTTTTGTGATTTTGGGAAAAAGCACAAAGTAGAAAAAACTGTGCTGTTGCCTAGTGACAAAGGTCCACTGACATACAAAGACACAGGGAAAGAGAGAAAAGAAATTTAGAGTGTGTACGTCAGAGAGGGAAGTCATGAGTTCTTAGCTCTTAGTTCTTAGTTCTTAGTTTGCTGCGAGGCTGCTGGGGGTCTGAGTTTAGGGAACTTATGTGTTTGCTCTGTAGTTGAAAGATAAGTGAGCTTGGAGTATGGTTTTGGGTGTCACAGGAAGAGATACCAGTTGGGAGAAAAGTATCTAGCAAATGATCAGAAATCCATTGTAAGAAAGCCGTTTGCAACTGGGCCAGCCCAAGCAAGAAGCTGTGGTGTTAAGATGGTCTTAAATCTTCACTGGGTTTTGCGACTGTAAGGGTGTTGCTGGGATAAAAGGAATGGTGTGGGTTTGAATCATTTTCTTGTGTTTGTATTGAGATCTTTTCAATCTTTTTGTCTGGTGTAACAGAGTTCACTTTTTTCCAGTTTAATAAATGTTTTATTTTTATGTTAAAAGTTCATCTGTAAACTCCTGTGAATTTGTTCAGTAGCTTTCCTCCATGGTTTCTTAAAAATACTAAGTTAGGATCTATCAAGCCAGGTTTTACTCTGGAATCTGACTTGTCCAGTATTAACATTAGCTGGGATCATAACAATCTTTAGAAATCATCTTTTCTTGTGTGAGTGTAATTGGTGTGAATGAGGAGTAGGTGTTTGTTGTGTTTACATTTTGTGTGTTGTGAGAAAAAATACTTATCAATCTTTTATTTAAACTTACAAGAAAGCCTGTTTCATGTCTGTTCTTTAAAGTCACAGCACTCAAGGGGTTAAAACAGTCCTTCTCAAATCATGTTGCAGTCAGCCGAGAGGTGAGAGAAGGGGAAAAGTTATCCCACATCCCCCCCTATCTGTAACAAGTCTTACACAATTTGTTGCTTCAATGAGCACTCATGATGTTTTTCTTATGTAGCTTTTGTAGCCATCACAGAGAGAAAGCCCAAAAGGGGTGAAACTGGTCTTCATTGGTAGTGTAAAATGGTGATAGTGAACTGCTGGCCTGTTTTTACACCTGCCCCCAAATATCTTCCCCAATATTAATTTACAAAAATCAGGTGGGTATAAACATACTTCTAATTCATTGTCACTCACTTTCTGTCACTGTTTTACTCTCCATGAAATGATTTCTACCTCCTGAGTTATTACTAGACATACCAGAGAAACACAGAATTAACAATTCTGTTGTTTTATCCACCTCATGTGCACTCTGCGATCCAATAAAGTCTCCAAAATTATCAATTGTCTGCTGCATGATTCTGTCATCTGAAGAGGATTGAGCATTCGGCAAGATGCTGCAGGGTCACAGGATGAATGTGAAGAAGAGGAGGCAGGCAATATAGCAGGAAAATGGCAGAATGTGTAGACACCTGTAATCTGGAGCTATCTCCAGTAGTGAACACATTGAGGTGGATTTTCCACTTTAGCTATACACATGAAGCATTGCCTGAATGGAGTACAGAGGACTGCGTGTCCATAATGGACCCTACTCAATTTACCTATTTAAATGAATGGGCAGGAAATTGGGCAAGTGTTACAACAGGTATCCCAGTCTGTCAAATCTGGTATATTGACATATAGGTGTCCAAGATCTCAATGGCACCAAACACAGAGTTCATGGGGAGCATGGTTCTACACTTGTCCTTTCTGTGCTTTGGAGCTTGTTGCAGCTTGGCCTTGATAAGGCTAGTTGCCTTTTCATGAAGCCCTCCTGCAGGTCCGCACATTCTTTGCCAAATGCTGCAGACTCATGGGAAATGGTTTCTGCTCTTGCATTAACTCTTTCTGAAGGCAAGTCTGGTAGGTGACCAAATTCATGTTCATGCATCATTTTATGGGTTTGGGTATGGCTTTGCAACCTAGCCTGATCTTTCCTCTTCATCTCCTGCTCCTCCACTTGCCATCTCCATAAGGCTACCAGTGAGAAACACTGACATTGGCAGCATGCTTTATATGAACAAACAGCAAGCAGTGTAAAAAGCAGTAAAAAAACCTTTACCTTGACACTTCTCTTGATGATTCAACTTCGTGCACCCATGTGCAACAGATTTGATTAGGGAAACTGTGCTCCCTTGCTCCATTACTTCTATCTGTGCAGTTTGACCTGAGGTTTAACAGATGGCTGACTTTCAGCATCATCCTTTACTGCACCCCCTGTAGAAATCATTACAAATGCGTCAGGTTGAAAATCCCTAAAGGCTGCATCTCAGCAAAAATGCCCTTTAGGTGCTGTGGTCCTCGTTTAGTGTTCAGGTAAGGGATCAGTTTCCTGCCAGCTTCTAGTATAAAGAAGGCAGTAGCATCTGCCAAAAACATGGTAAACATTTTCCTTTGAACTGCAAGAACTAAGTGTAAAACAGAAAATACTAACCATGCAAAACCCATGTCTCATAAATGACTAAGTCCAGCAAGGGTATTTACAAACCATAGCCGTGCAGAAGATTTATAGATCCTAGAAAATGCAGCCAGTGAAGGGAGTGCCAGGAAGGCACTCTACTGAGGAAAGGAGAGGAAATTGAGGGTAAGTGATCCCCACCCAAAACTGCCCTGCATAATTTCAGAATTGAACTGAAGAATGTTCCTGACGACAGTCAGGGAGAAAGTGGCCTGGAGAATGTGGCCTGGGATAATGAGGTCTGGAGAATGTGACTTTGGATAATGTGGCCTAGAGATTGTGGTCTGGGATAATGAGGTCGGGAGAATGTGTCCTGGGGAATGTGGCCTGGGGAATGCAGTCAGAGATAATGTGGTCTGGGATAATGAGGTCTGGAGAATGTGGTCTGGGATAATGAGGTCTGGAGAATGTGGCCTTGGATAATGTGGCCTAGAGAATGTGGTCTGGGATATTGAGGTCTGGAGAATGTGGCCTGGGGAATGTGGCCTTGGATAATCTGGTCTGGAGAATGTGGCCTGGGGAATGTGGCTTTGGATAATGTGGCTTAGAGAATGTGGTCTGGGGTAATGAGGTCTGGAGAATGTGGTTTGGAGAATGTGGCCTGGGGCATGTGGCCTGGGGAATGTGGCCTTGGATAATGTGGCCTAGAGAATGTGCTCTGGGATAATGAGTTCTGGGGAATGTGGCCTGGGGAATGCAGTCAGGGATAATGTGGTCTGGGATAATGAGGTTTGGAGAATGTGGCCTTGGATTATGTGGCCTAGAGAATGTGGTCTGGGATAATGAGGTCTGGAGAATGTGGCGTGGGGAATGTGGCCTAGAGAATGTGGTCTGGGATAAGGTGGTCTGGGGAATGTGGCCTGGGGAATGTGGCCTAGAGAATGTGGTCTGGGATAAGGTGGTCTGGGGAATGTGGCCTGGGGAATGTGGTCTGGGGTAATGAGGTCTGGGATAATGAGGTCTTGAGAATGTGGCCTTAGATAATGTGGCCTGGAAAATGTGTTATGGGATAATGAGATCTGGAGAATGTGGTCTGGAGAATGTGGCCTAGGGAATGTGGCCTGGGGAATGTGGCCTTGGATAATGTGGCCTAGAGAATGTGGTCTGGGGAAATGAGGTCTGGAGAATGTGGCCTGGGGAATGTGGCCTTGGATAATGTGGCCTAGAGAATGTGGTCTGGGATAAGATGGTCTGGAGAATTGGCCTGGGCATGCGGCGAGGAGAATGTGGTCTGGGATAAGGTGGTCTGGGAATGTGGTCTGGGATAATGTGGCCTGGAGAATGTGGACTGGGGGCAGGTTGTCTGGGGGACAGGTGTCCCAATGGGGTCAGTTGGCTTGTGTGAATGTGGTCTGGGTTCAGGTAAGCTGGAAACAGGCATCCTGGCCAAGGTTTCAGAGTAAATGAAAGGGGTAGGGATAACAAGGGTTAACTGCTGCAATGATAAAATGAACAATGACAGCAGTGGCCACTTCTGACACAGCTAGATAAATTAAAGCAGAAACAGATGAGATTTTGAAAGTGAGTCACTAATCTCCTGTGACAAGGAACTTGTTGCAACACAAAGTGACTTTCACAACTAATGCAAAATGGGTTCATGGCTGTTTTACATTGAAGTCAGTGGAAAAGACAATTGGACGTGGTGTAAATTGGCTGCTAATTCGCTATGGGCCCATTTCACACAATTGACTTAGAACAATTTCACCCCCAGGAAACAAAATTACGTCTAGTCTCCAAGTGAAGCAGGGTAAAGGGGCAGTAGATAATTGGACCAGGGCACACAGACATAATTCAATTCCCATTCTGTTCTTATTTCCTTTATAAATTCTTATATCAACATTTATAATGGAAATTTGCCTATGTAAACCTTACACATAGTAATTAAACCCCCTCCTCAGGAATGGTGCACAGCACCAATACTTGACTGGAAGTTGTAATTACTGTGGGATGATTTGCATAGACTTATTCCATTATATATATTGATATATATATATATATTTTGAGATTCATTTAATATTTTCTCCTTCAAGTTATGCCCTTGTTCTTCTTTCCTTCCCTTCCAATACGTACCTCTTCTATTTGTACATTGGTTATCAGTGCGCAATAGTTCAACCCAAGGAGCACTCACAAATGTCTTCAGTGTGACTTTGTAGACCTTTGCTGAATGGCTCTTCAGAAAAAAATGGAAAGAGAAATGAGGGAAAGCAAGAAAAAGAGAGGGAAAAAAATAAAATAGAGAGAGAAAGAGAAGGGAGATAAGGAAAGCCATAAGAAAGAAGAGCATAATAAATAGGAGCAGGAGTAGGCCATTTGACCCTCAAGCCTCCTCAATCATTCTGATCTGATTGTGGTCTTAACTCCACTTTCCTGCCTCTACCCGCCTCATCGCCGATAATCTTTGACTCCCTTGTAGATCAAAAACCTATTTAACTCAGCCTTGAATATATTCTACTGCTCTCTGGGGAAGAGAATTCCAAAGATTAACGACCCTCTGAAAGAGGATATTCCTCCTCATCACCATCTAAAATAGGAAATCCCTTATTTTGAAACTGTGCCCCCTTGTTTCTCTCGCAAGGGGAGACATTCTCCCAGCGTCTACCTCGTCAAGCCCCCTCAAAATCTTATAGGTTTCAATGAGGTAATATCTCACTCTTCTAAATTCCAATGAGTACAGGCTCAACCTGCTCAGTGTTTCTTCATAAGACAACCCTTCATCCTAGGAATCAAGTTAGTGAACCTTCTCTGAGTTGCCTCAAATGCAAATAGGGTGTGATATATTACAGTTCACTCAGGGAGTTCAAATTGCCATGGTAGCATGCACTTTCACATGCTATGTTGTATTCTGATGCTATGGATAGTGATGGTAGAAGCTCCAGCTTTCTTTCCATGACATGGCTGACCAGGAATCTGTCCCGCTCTTACCTCCTGTCACTGGTATGTGTTGGAAGGATTTGCAGGTTGACACTCAACCCGTTTGGCCACAGTATGAAGGCACCTTCCTTGCCATCAAATCATGGGGTGAGACTTGATCCTGTAACTTCTGGCTCAGAGACAGACACGCTACCCACTGTGCCACAAGAACTCCATAATGTTGTAAGAATTTGTTCAGTAGGTCTCACAAAGAGGTTCAGAGGCTTGTAATGTTGCACAGTAGTGTTTATTGGTAACACATAACTATTTACATATGTACAAACTATAGCCCAAAGTAGGAGCTAACTCCATGCTTGCTTCTACACAGATCTCTGCATACCCTTAGACTGCCCAGGTCCCTTATCGTGTGACCCTTTACATCACACTGTCACCTGTAATGTTCTCTAGTCCTGAATTAACCCTTGCTATGCCAAATACATAATGCAGGTAATAAATAAGGAGAACAAAACCGTATGCAGCACTCCAGGTGTGGCCTCACCAATCCTCTGTACACTAGTGGTGAGACTTCCCTACTTATATATTCCATCCCCCTTGTAATAAAGGCCAACATTCCATTTGCCTTCCTAATTACTTGCTATGTCTGCATTCTAACTTTTGGTGATTGATGTAAGGTAAACTTGTATTCAATTCCCGCTTCACATTTCTCAGAAAGTTACGAATTACTTCACATGAATTGCTTTGAAACGTAGTGATTGCTGTTATGAAGCAAATTTTTGTTTTCCACCTTTCGGGCAGTTTTCCCTCTATTCTTAAACTAACCTGACTGGAACTAGTAATATTTCAATCTATGGAAAAGTCCAAGCGTAAAACTTGTTTGAGGCTGGGATTTGACCTAGGACCTTCTTATTATCTAACATGGACTGGGGAGCGAGGGGATCGGGGGTTAGTTTTCCCCGAGTTTAATTTTGTTACTTTGTAATTTCCCAGGGTGAATATGGAGAGATTATATGCCAGAAGTAGATAGTGAACAGAGCAAAATATATAAAATGTGGCTTTTGCAATTTTGGCGGAAGTACCGTGAAAACACCATTTACCCTCGCGAGCAGGGTTTCCACTGGAGTTACAGAGGCCGGGTGAAGAAGTTGTGAGGGAAATCCCACGGCCAAGGCGCAGGTGACTCAGTGCTTTCCGCAAGCTGTGATCCAATCAGATCGCACTTTTTCATATTTGCTAAGCTAAGGAAAATGATAAAACAGTTACTTTTCAAAGGCAAGTGTTACCTCCAGGTTTGGGTGTAGTTCCATGTTAAGAAAGCATTGCACAAGTTAAGCTGATGGTCATTCTTTTCTGTCATTATTAACAGCAGGTTCATTGCTCACCACCGTTATGGTGAAACACATATACGCAGTCAGCTTCAGACCACCCAGCAGCACGTAGGGGTCGGGAGATTTATCAGGACAGATGAGTGCCAGACCTGTGGCATGAAATATCCCAATAAAATAGAACCAGATACTCACACCAGCATGTCTATCTACACGTTGTTTAAAAGGTTGATTCCCCTCTGCTTCTTAATTATCCAGAGAAGCGATGACATAAAAGAGAGAAAGGAAGGAGCAGGAAAGAGGGGATGGGAAAGCATGGAGGAGGCCAGTGAGCACTGACAAGCAGGGGCTGAGTGATAGAGACTGACAGGTCCCAGAGTTGGCTGACACTGGCCCCACAAACACAGGACCATAAGCAGCCTGCAGTCCAAACTTATTATTTTTAGGAGGTGTGAGGGAGTTAAGTCTGCAGAGGGAGCTAGGAAAAAAAAACAGAGCGATTTTGAGCACTTAATGAGTTTCCAGACAATTTATAAAGATCCTCCCTTGCTTTGTAGAAGGCTTTCCATTAATATTTAATGTTTCTTTTCACTATGGTAATTGCCTTTATCTGAATTAGCCATTCTTTAACACCCCAAGTCCAAGAGCAACTTAAAATGACCTAAGAAACTAGAATCACACTTTTAGATAAACTTCCTGATGAGTTTTGCCTAATATGCCAACGCCTGAAATAGGAGTGGAATTTTCCATGCTCGCTGGCATTGGGCATCATGGCAAGTGTGAGCAGACAATATGGCGGGAAGACCAAAAATCGGTTTCATGATGGCATGAAACCAGTTTGCCATTGTCTACTCCACCCATCAATGGCAGGCCGTGTTTCCCGCTGCAGCATGTGAGGAACTCCATTGTAATATATCTGCATATCAATATAAGTCCAGCTTTCTGAAATCATCCCCCCACACAGGATCATCTGGGGACGTGTTTCACAACTGAACATAAGCAACGTGCATCTGGTGAGCTGCACTTCACTGGGGACTTCAAGGTTTGTTTGCCTACCTTGCTTCGGGCAGCACTCACTGTCATCAGCGCCAGGCTTCGTAGGCAGCACCACATCACTTTTAGGGGGCTCACAGGCAGGTCTCTACCTACCAGACCAGCCGTAAGGCAGGGAGGGTGGGTGGCTGCACAGCTAGGCCTTGCTTGGGGAAGGGGGAGAAGTGTCCTCAGGCAAGGGAAGATGCTGCAGGTGAAGGCTGAACTCAGGAAGGGGGTATATCCCCCCTTCTGCGAAAGTAGCCTCGAGAGGGTGAGGGCTGAGGAGGTAGTCTCCAGAGGAGATGAGGCCAGATGGAGATATGAAGTTGATATCCATTGAGCTGGCAGTTAGTGAGATGAATATGTGATGGCATAGTGAATGTGTGAGTTTAGAATGAGAGATGGTTGCCTTACCCTGGCTGCATGAATGAGATCATTCAGCCTCTTTCTGCACTGGATGGCGAACCTCTTCTGTGTAGTGTTGGCACTGACAACCACTACCACTACCACTACCTTCCAAGCCAGAGTGGTGACACTGATGGGCTTCCTGTGGACAGTGTGGGGGTAGAGGACATAGTAGCAGACTGCAATGGTGTCTGGAAGTTATACCAGGAATGTGGGGGGCCACAGTCTTCTTGCCTTTTGGGGCCATGTCTTCCATGCAGCAGTCCTGGGCTAGAAGCACCAAGAGGTGCGTGCGCAGCTGCACTTTAAATATGGTGCCCGGCATGAGGAAACAGCGAGGTGATGGTTTGGCAGCCGAATAAGAGCCTGCCCGCCCGCCATCAAAATGGTGTGTTTCCCGGGAATGCGCGGTTAATGAGGCGGCATTGGGATGATACGGCCTGAAAAGCCAGCATTGCGGCCGGCAGGTAAAAGGTTCTTTCTCCTGCCCACTACCGCACTTAGTGCAAATCTGGGATGATTCTGCCCAGGGATCCTGCGTCTCTAAGCTCCCAGTAAGTGACGGCACTTCCAGGGACCCTCACCTCCAGAGCTCAAAAGCTATTACAGGCCACAATTGTCCTCCGATTCAAATTAATGTCCGCTAAGTGGTGGGGTGTGTACCCGTGAGATGCTATACATGAGCATTACTCCCTAAGAGGTGTGTGGAACTGGACCCTTAATTTTCATTGAGTGCAGACTGATTTTGAGGCAAAACAAGGTGTGGCTGGGGTGGAAGGCTGCTGCAGTGTGTGCCACTGGGGGGAGAATCTTACCACCCTTGAGGATTTCTGAGGTCGAAATGATATGTCCTGACCCTACTGGTGCCTACCCACTTGGCTGCATGATATTACCAGATGCGGCTAATGGAGAAGCCACCTTCTAAACTGCCATTGAATTGAACACAGTCGGCAGGACAGGTACCCGCTAGCCCAATGGGAGTACCTGCCGTGATGCCCTGGAGAGGTGGGCACTGCTGCGGCAGGCAGGAGCATGCGAGAGGGGCGCCTCAAGGCGAAATCGCCCTTGGAAGATGTGTGAAAACATTAAAATTATTTGTGATCTCACAGGCTGGCCTGTGACGGCGGCTGCAGCCCCTGTAGCAGAAGCAACTCCAGTGGGATGAATACTCGCTGCACCCCACCCCCGCCGCACTGCCTGCCACCGGGAGACTAACTCCTGGAAACTGCTGGGCTTCACAACAGCATGAGGCCCACCCGCCGCCAGGGAGATTCTGCCAGCATCCCCAAACTGGCACCAATCGGACAGTTAATGGCCACTAATCAGCTGCCCTCCGCCTCAGGGTGGGTAGCTTCTTCCGTTGCCTGGAGGTGGGAATGGGTCCACCCACTGACCCGAAAGCGAGCATTTGGATTTCCCTCCCAGTCCTGCCTCCAGCCCCGCCTCCAGGGCTGGATTTTCCAGCCCCTTTGGGGCGGGGGCGGGGCCGTAAAATGCGGCAAGCTATCCGAAACTCCATTGACTTCGACAGGAATGTAAAATCCCGCTGCTGTAAAATTCCACCCAGAGGGTCCCATTAGATTCTGCCTGGAATCCCCATTTCTTTTATTGTCCACACAATTGGCCACGATTATTTATAGTACGGGGGTTCCTGATCATTTTGGGGGGTGGGGTGGGGCGCATGCATTCATGGTGCCATCTTCTGACCCAGTTTCAACAAGTTCCATTTCACTTGTGTTCAGCAAGAGGTGGGAGCAAATAAAAAAACAAGCGAAGTTCAGGTATGTAAAATCTTTGCAGAATCCTTATTTCTCCATTGAAATAGGATTTTTTTTCCCATATGCTTTGCTCCTGGCAACGAATTTACCATCTGCTCCCTGAAACTGACTACGGAGCTGCCTGCCCTGCTACCATCAGCCACAGAGAGGGAACAATGGATTTTCCACTGGGGAGTCCCTGTTCCTTTTGCAGTTTGGACGAAGAGGAGGAGGGGCAATGGAGGGAGGCCAGACTGCTCAGGCTCCACTGGAAACACGTGGCCCTCCCTGTTAAGACAGAGTAGTTCCTACCTGCATTCAAGCAAATGGAGCAGTGTCTGCAGACTCTGTGCTTTATGTTAAGAAGCTGCCACATCATTATCCTGCAGCCCACCACACACAGTCCACACCCTCCGACAGTGACTGTTAACGTCACCGTCACCCTTATTGCAGCCTGTCACTAAGAATATCTGCAACACAAACCAGCTATCCACACAGACATCAAGCAAATCAGGGCTGCAATTGTTCTGCAGAATTAACAATATCTTTGATTTCCCTTGAACAGCTGCCACCAACATCACAGAACGTTGCAATTTTATCATGTGGTAAGATTGCCTAAGGCCCAGGAGCCATACGTGGCACCCAAATATACTCCAAACGTCAACAGGCAGACGAATGCCAACAGGTACTTCTAAACTAAACTGGATGAGTGAAAAGTTCAGCTGAGCTCCTCGCTCAGCGTCTCAATCTCAGTACATGGAACTCATTGCTATGTACCTTTGTGCACTATTCCCTCACATGCTGCATTTCTGTCATCATAAGAATCTACCACTAGAGACCTTGACTCTAATGTCTCTCCCGCTCAAGAGTACCAACATTCTTGTTTTGGCAAGCCTATTGAATAAAGCTCACTCACAAGAAAGAACTTACATTTATATTGCACCTCATCAACTTCTCGGTACATGCCAAAGCACTTTGCTCACCTTGCGTTCCTTTGGAAGAATAGTCAGTGTTCTTCTTCAGGCAATCCTCGCGGCTGCTGCAGCTCATGATCTATTCTCACTTACGAAGTGCTGGCCATTGACCCCAGCATGAGACAGGACCTCCAAGAAGAAGATGAGGCTGAGAATACTTGCAAAAAGGAATTTTAAACAGTATTTATTTAGTTTTCCTATGATGTATGACTTAGCCATCTTATCCTCCAAAATTATTGTAAGGGTTTTGGACTGAAACTGGAGTCACTACAGCAAGATCCAGGCAACAACTGGAGCTTTTTACATCTAGATATCTCCCATTGATAGCGAATGTGCAGTGTCCAGTTATTCATATTGCTCTAATAATTCATAAAGTTTCCTGCAGCAAGGTTTGCAAAAATAGTTCTGTTTTATGTTCACTGGGCCATGGAACAGTGACAGGCCTTCTGGCACTAGCCCTACTCCAATAATGATCTGTCTGAGTGGTTATTCATCTGCTCTGCGATCTATTCATCCTCTTTTTTTATTCTGTCCCTCTCTATGGGATAGTGTTTCTCCTCTGCTCCCTGACTCCTCTGAAGGTCTGACCAAGTAGACCTGTACACTAAAACCCTGTGGCAGATTGCCCACCATAGTTGAATAAATATAGATCTCAATTCATATGGTTATACCTCTAAAATTAGAAATGCAGAACACGAATCTAATGCAATATTTATGTTTGAAACACTCTATAGGAAATTCATAAAGGCGGAAACAAGCAGACAAAAACCTCTTTCAAAGTGGTTCATGGCGAGGGGATGAAATGAAACGCTTTTGCTTTTGAACGAAGCTGCATTTGTGCAGCAGCGTGTCACTGACATTTAAAATGCAAAGGCACATATCTCCCTCTGCTGACTAAACCTGAAACGACAGTCCCGTTTGGCTTCCAGACATCATATTAATCATATTCAATCCCAAGGGTCCTGCTTATTATACTGCATAATGCTGGTAAAAAGCTCTGGAAACTAAAAGTGCAGCTCTCACTGATCTTAGTATTATTATCCACTTGAGAAAATCAGAGAATATGCTATATAATAAAAATGTGCTACATTTCACTCCATTTGATTCAAGGTATTAATTCTGCCTCTACAATAAAGTGATTCAATACATCAAACAATCAGTGCAATTCACTCTGTAAATTTGCTGGCAAAGTTCTACCTACAAGTGATTCAACAGCTGCTCCCTTGTCTGAAATAAATGCTTGATAACATATTACTTTAAGTACAATTTATTGATATGATACTACTTATACAAAGCGAAACAAATTACACTGCTTGTAGCAAAAAATAAAAAGCAACATCCCCAATTTTAGCCCCTCATTCTTCCGTCCAATGGGAACATGATAGGTAGAGGGCTTAAACTTGCCGAATCATGCTTCTGTTTGCTGCCCTCCTGGATTGAACGAGGTGTCAGAGGGTGCTCACTGCAGGCAGAAGCCTCATAGATATGCTAAAGTCAGAGTCCTTCAACGTATTGCAATGCAATCACACTAGTCACAGCGAGTGAAAGCAATGAAACATGCCAGCACACAAGGGTGAAGTTATAAACATTAGTTTATTCTTGGTTTCCTCAAGCAGGTATGTTCCTCTGAGCTCCACAAGAAAACCTTAGGAACTTATTGCTCCAGGCTTCCTTCCCCCACAACCCTTCCACGCAGCGCAACCCAGCCTTCAGACTGTCATTGTACCGGGATCCATTTCACCATTAAACAGGCCCAGCAGTTGCCTTCTTCCATCCTGAAATGTCGTTCCTTCCTCTATTTTCTCTTTATCTAGAGATTTACCGATTTCATCTTTAATTAAAGATTCCAACATTTCCCCAACAGTAAATTATGTGGTTAAGCTCTATCCTACTCACAGAATGATATCTATCAGCCAACATCCTACATTCCTCCGTTACCTTCCTTATATATATCTTATCCCATTATTAAATTTTTATCAACTAATAAAGGATTTATAATCTGAATTCAGACTCTCACACTGTCACGGTGATGTGTGAACTCACACTCTCTAAGTTATGGGTACCAGTAACTTAACAACTAATCCAACTGACCTTGATAATGTCCATGGTGTCATTCAATGGATTTTCAAAAATTCATTCATGGGATGTGGGCATCGCTGGCTGGGTCAGCATTTACTGCCCATCCCTAATTGCCCTTGAGAAGATGGTGGTGAGCTGCCTTCTTGAACCGCTGCAGTTCCCATGGTGTAGGTACACCCATAGTGCTGTTAGTAAGGGAGTTCCAGGATTTTGACCCAGCGCCACTGTGCATCAGTGGTGGAGGGAGTGAATGTTTGTGGATGTGGTGTCAATCAAGCGGGCTGCTTTGTCCTGGATGGTGTCAAGCTTCTTGAATGTTGTGGGAGCTACACTCATCCAGGCAAGTAGGGAGTATTCCAACTCACTCCTGACTTGTGCCTTGTGGATGATGGACAGTCTTTGGGGAATCAGGAGGTGAGTTACTCGCCGCAGGTCTCCTAGTCTTCGGCTACCAGACTACCACCCCGAACACCCAACAGCCCCCTAGCAGCAAACTGGCCCCTCGATCATCCAGCCACATAAACCCCTGATCACCCGACCACCCCCGACCACCCAACTACTTCCCCAGCGTCCAACTGCCCCCCTAACCACTCAACCACATACCTGCAACTACCCGACTACTTCCCACAGCCCCACTATTCCTCCAGCCCCCAAACCCCTCACCCCCACCGACTGTGCCTCAACTTACTGATCAGCTGACTACTCCCCAATGCCCAACAACTCCCAACTAACCGAATAACCGCCACCCCCTGACTACCCCCACCCCCTGATTACCTCCCTGACCACACAACTACACACCCATACCCGCCCAACAACCCCCCACCCCCCCAACTACCCCCACTTACCCTTCCCTGACCATCCAACACCCGCTCCATCTACAACCCATCCTACTCACTGACCTTACACACTCACCTCCTCTCCTGTCAAAGTGGCTGGGACTTTGCAGTTTATGGCAGCTAATGCTGTAAAAAGGGGGTGCGGCTTTGCTACCCTCGACAATCCTATACTGCACCGAAGGCCTCCAGGAGCAGCTACACTGCATATTTCTCACCAGTCTCAGGTTGGAAGCCCAGGCAAGAAATGTGCAGCTCCAGATTCCGATAAGTGATCCGACAGTAATTGCCACTCCATGGAAGATTAGGCCCATAATTCAGTTGCTATCACATTGCTGTTGGTGGGACCTTGCGCTATGCAACTTGATTACATTGGTTTTTAAGTGATTTGGGTCATCATGATGTTGTGAAAGGTTCATGATCAATGCAATTTCTCTTTTATGTGAAACAAGAAATAGGTTTTAAGCCGTGTATGAAAGGATAAAGATGTGGAAGTGGAGGGATATAGGGAAGGAATTCCAGAGCTTAGGGCACAGGGAGTTGAAGGTGCAATCACCTGCTAGAGTGATTAAAATGGGGGATGTTAATGTGGCTTGAAACTGGAGGCTTTTATCCTGGAGGGTTTTGGGACTGGAGGACATTACAGAGGTAGGGGGGGATGAGGCTGTGGGGAATTTGAAAACAAGAGAGAGAGAGAATTTTAAAATGATGGGGCTGCCAGACTGGAAACCGATGTAGGGCACAGAGGTGATAGTTGAATGGGACTTGGTGAGAGTTAAAACTTGTGTGGCAGAGTCATGGGTAAACGCAAGTTTATAGCAGGTGGAATGCAATAGACCTGTCAGGTGTGATTTGGAAGTCTGGAGCTAACAAAGGCATTGATTAGGGTTTCAGCAGCAGATAAGCTGAGGAAGGGGTGAAGTCGGGCGATGCTATTGAGGTAAAAATAGACAGTCTTAATGATGCCGCAAAAATGAGGTTGGAATCATCTCAGGGTCAAATGTGATACCAAGGCTACAAACAGGCTGGCTCAGCCTCAGGCATGAGTCAGGCTAAAAACTGCGAGGGCCTCTTCACTGCCGGAAGATGCAGTCAGCCAGTTGTCTCCAACAATCAGTTGCCCAGAAATCAACAAAAAGTGTAACATGTTCCCCTAACTCTGGAATTGCTGACTTAATGTTCCAATCTGCTGATATGGTCCTATTTTAAGTTTATTAAACCCCAGGTCCGTGTAGTTTCAGCTTAGCTGTGAAGCGTTGCTGCCATCTTGTGAGAATAGCAGGCAATGTCCTTATGTTGCTATAAAATATGGTTTCAAGTTTGCAATCTGAATGTCTGTTCAAACATCATGAAAAGATTCTTTACTTCTGCAGTACATGAGATTTGTTTAGTGTATTTGCAAAATTATTGTTTTTGTTGTTCTAGAATATAGATTTGAAAATATCCTTCCTGCAAAGTCACTGCAGACATGACATGTGTTGCAAACATGACTTCCTCTAACTGAGAAAAATATAAGTTGGAGAAGGAAATGCTACAATAATTTCCGGGTTACTTGCCTCGGACTTTCCTTCCTCCAGCCGCTTTGTAAGATCTTCCAATCCAGGTGTGGTGCTATCGAAACACCATTCCTTGATTTACTGCTATAATAAAAGCAAAGCACTGCAGATGTTGGAAAACTGAAATAAAAACAGCAAATGCTGGGAAAGCTCAGCAGGTCTGGCAACATCTGTGCAGAGAGAAACAGGGTTAACATTTCGAGTCTATTATGACCTGAAGAAGAGTCATATTGGACTTGAAACGTTAACTCCTTCTCTCGCCACAGATGCTGCCAGGTCTGCTGAGCTTTTCCAGCATTTGCTGTTTTTATTTCTTGATTTACCTTGTTTTGTCTCCTTTATAAACTACACTAACTCTTCATCTAGGTTTAGGAATGCATCAGGACTTCTTTAGTATCCCTGAATGAAATGGATAGAAATTGACGTGGTGAGGAAACCAACAAGAGGGAAATATTTGACCTCATCCTCACCCAAACTGCCTGCCACAGATGCATCTGTCCACAACAGTATTGGAAGGAGTGACCACCGCACAGTCATTGTGGAGGCGAAGTCCCATCTTCAGATTGAGGATATCCTCCATCGTGTTGTGTGACACTACCACTGTGCTCAGTGGGATAGATTTTGAACAGATTTAGCAACTCAACACTGGGCATTCCTGAGGCACTGTGGGCCATCAGCAGCAGCAGAATTGTACTCAACCACAATCTGTTACCTCATGGCCTGGCATATCCCCCACTCTATCATTACCGTCAAGCCAGGGGATCAACCCTGGTTCAATGAAGAGTGCAGGAGGGTATGCCAGGAGCAGCACCAGGTATACCTAAAAATGACGTGTCAACCTTTGAAGCTACAACAGACTACTTGCGTGCCAAACAGCATAAGCAGCAAGTGATAGACAGAGCTAAGCGATTCCATACCCAACGGATCATCTAAGCTCTGCAGTCCTGCCACATCCAGTTGTGAATGATGGTAGACAATTAAACAACTCACTGGAAGAGGAGGCTCCACAAATATCCCCATCCTCAATGATGGAGGAGTCCAGCACTTCAGTGCAAAAGATAAGGCTGAAGCATTTGCAACAATTTTCAGCCAGAAGTGCTGAGTGGATGATCCAAATCGACCTCTTCTGGAGGTCCCCAGCATCACAGATGCCAGTCTTCAGCCAATTCGATTCACTCCATGTGCTATCAAGAAATGGCTGAAGGCACCGGATACTGCAAAGGCTATGGGCCCTGACAGTGTTCCGGCAATAGCACTGAAGACTTGTGCTCCAGAACTTGCCACACCGCTAGCCAAACTGTTCCAGTACAGCTATAACACTGGCATCTACCTGGCAATGTGGAAAATTGCCCAGGTATGTCCTGTGCACAAAAAGCAGGACAAATCCAACTTGGCCAATTACCGCCCCAGTCTACTCTCGATCATCAGTAAAGCGATGGAAGGGGTCATCAACATTGGTATCAAGTGGCACGTGCTTAACAATAACCTGCTCACTGATGCTCAGTTTAGGTTCTACCAGGGTCACTGAGCTCCTGACCTCATTACAGCCTTGGTTCAAATGGGGACAGGAGATCTGAGCACCAGAGATGAGGTGAGAATGACTGCCCTTGACATCAAGGCAGCATTTGACTGAGCATCAAGGAGCCCTAGCCTAACTGGAATCAATAGGAATCAGGGGGAAACTCTCTACTGGTTGAGTCATACGTGGCACAAAGGAAGCTGGTTGTGGTTGTTGGAGGTCAGTCATCTCAGTTCCAGAACATCACTGCAGGAGTTCCTCAGGGTAGTGTCCTCAGTGCAAACATCTTCAACTCCTTTATCAATGACCTTCCTTCCATTATAAGATCAGAAGTGGGGATGTTCACTGATGATTGCACAATGTTCAGCACCATTCGTGGCTCCTCAGATACTGAAGCAGCCCATGCCCAAATGCAGCAAGACCTGGATAATATCCAGGCTTGGGCTGACAAGTGGCAAGTAACATTCATACCACACAAATGCCAGGAAATCACCATCTCCAACAAGAGAGCATCTAACTATTGCCCCATGACATTCAATGGCATTACCATTGCTGAATCCCCCATTATCAACATCCTGGGGATTACCATTGACCGGAAACTGAACTGGACCAGCCATATAAATACTCTGGCTACAAGAACAGATCAGAGGCTAGGAATCTTGTGGTGAGTAACTAACTTCATGACTCCCCAAAGCCTGTCCACCATCTACAAGGCACAAGTCAGGGGTGTGATGGATTACTCTCCACTTGCATGTTAACTGTTTCTCTCTCCACGGATGAACAGGAGATTGTTTTGGATATGGTCGTTCTGGTGTTTGGTTGATTGGCCTTAATTCTCTTTTCTTGCTCTTTGGAGCTGAACTGATCCTTCTGAACTCCCCATCTGGTGTTATCGATGGTCATTGGCTAACACTGTTCCTCACAGGGAGAACAAACTCGCAGCTCATCTATCGTGTTCATTCTGTTTTTTTCCCTATGCCCGGTTCTCCATGATGGATGTGGGAGTTTATATTTTCAAGAATGGAACTGTCATTGCTACTTGTTTCACAAGTTTAGCTAAAAATTTGTTTAGCCTCTTATTTTTCGAGCTAATGAATCTTTTCATTCAATTCAGCAACTATGATAAGTCCAGTTGTCTTTGTTTCAGTGTTATCTGTGGAGCTCTTACATAAGTTTAACAACTTCACCTGGGCATTCAGTTCTTTTTGGAATGCTTCTGCCATGGTCAATGACTTGTCCTTAGGCTCTTTCAGTTTATTCATTAGATCTTCAAACTGTTTCTTAGAATTTCCTTCATCTGCTTTCAAAGTCTGGATTTGCTCTTCAGTACTGTGCACCTCATCATTCATGCTGTTCAGAGTGGATCAAAATTCAAGAATTTTATCAGCCATTTCATTTCTCAATGACTAAATGGTTCTCAGTAAGTTTGAGGTATCTGGTGTTTTTCCTTCTTGTTCCTTCTGCTTTAGCTCCAAATCTACAATTTCTATCTTTCATCCTCATTTTCCTTATCAAGCTGTATTTGGAACACCCTATTACTTTGCCTTCAATCATAGCCAACACTGCCAACTGTTGTCACAGTTTGGAAAATAGGTTGGGATTTTCAGAAAGATTTATTTTTAAGACTTCTGGAATGTTCCCTGCCTCTCTGACGCTATTGTGTTGTTTGCTTGGAAACTGTCTTTTTTTCCTTTTGTAGCTTTACTAGGGGTTTTCTCTCTCTTTTTAAGCTCTGTGTGCTCCACAAATTGTAGGTTAAAGTATTTGTCAAAGTCTTTTAATATTTCATCAAAGCTGGCTGAAGGTTCATCACTGCACTGCATTAGGGTTACTTCATTAGCAAGTTCACCAAACAAGTATAAAAACATATTAATTTGGGTTTTTTCTGATTTCCTACTTGGACCTGATGTACTCTGATAACTTAAAAATGTTCTTCTCCAGGATGCCCAATTCTGTGTAAGGTTTGGCCCTTACATGAATCCAAACTGGTTTGCTAAGGTAGATTTTGGATCCATGGTCATGTAAAATTTTAAAAAATGTATCACTTTAAATGGTGTTAGGAAATCCAAGGTGGAGTTGCCATGCACTTCTCAGTAAGGTTTCCTGCGGTTGCTGGCTTTGGTGGGTTCCCGTAGTAATGGCATTCATGATTTCACTGTTTTGAATTTTTAACAGCGATTCTCTGGATTTCCCTTCCTGAGCATTCCCCACAGTCTCTAAGTATTTTTGGGCTGTGAAACTGTCAATTCCAGGCTTTTGCTGGGTCTTTTAACTGCCAACTATTTGTTATTTAATTTAATTTTTCTGCTGTTCAGAGCAAGCTCAGGTGCCATGTAATCAGGTGCCAACTTGGCACTCAGGCTGTTTGTGATGTGTTTTAAATGGTAATTCTGACTGCTGCTTACTTAAAAGCTTTTTTAACCTCATTCTGGCCAAGAATTTATGTGTTTTAGCTCACCCTTGCTAAGTCTTCTGACTCTGGACTCTCTGGGTATTGATGCTGGACTCCCACAGGATTCGTTGGAGTTTTCTGCTGCAGCGTGATGTTTTAATCCTGCCTTCTGCTTCCAATCCTGCTTCAGAGCTTTCTCTGGTGATCTCCTTCCTTCTGTGGCTTCATTTCTGGTACTTTTCGTTAAGTCAGTATTCTGTCTTTTGAATCTTCCAGGTTTTAAATTTCTTCTTCAGCTTTTGTGAGTTCTAGTTTATTCTGATCACTGCTGCCATGTTGTAAGATGTTGTGTGTAGTTTTGTAGGTCTCATGAAGTGGTTTTGAGTCTTGTCTAGTTTCATAGTAAGTTTATTAGCTAGTCAGAGCCATGTACATATATGCAAATCAGGAGGTGAAAGGGAGAGAGAGGAACTTGGTGAAATTGAAATCACTAGGGAAACAGTACTGAGCAAATTGATGGAGCTGCGGACTAGCAAGTCTCCGGGTCTCGATGGATTACATCCTAGGGGTTTAATAGAGGTGGCTAATGAAGTAGTCGATGCGCTGGTGTTAACTTTCCAAAATTGGCTAAACACTGGAATGTAGCAAATATAACCCCTCTATTCAAGAAGGGAGGGAGGTAGAAAACAAGAAACTATAGGCCAGTTAGCTTGACGTCTGTCATTAGAATCGATCATTAAGGAGGTTATAGCTGGTCACTTAGAAGAGCTCAAGGCAATCAGAAAGAGTCAGCATGATTCTGTGACAGAGAAATCATATTTAACCAACTTATTGGAGTTTTTTGAAGGAATAACATGCATAGTGGATAAAGGGGAGCCTGTAGACGTACTGTACTTGGATTTACAGAAGGTATTTGATAAGGTGCCACTTCAAAAGTTATTATGGAAAATAAAAGTGTATGGTGTAGGAGGTAACATATTAGCATGGATAGAAGGTTGGCTGGCTGGCAGAAAGCAGAGAGTATGCATAAATGGGTCTTTTTCGGATTGGCAGGATGTGACAAGTGGAGTCCCACAGGAGTCTCTGTTGGGGCCTCAGCTTTTTATGATTTACATCAATGACTTAGATGAGGGGAGTGAAAACATGGTAGCTAAATTTGCAGATGACACAAAGGTACATAGAAAAGTATGTTGTGAAGAGGACATGAGGAGTTTGCAGATGGGCATAGATAAGTTGAGTGAGTGGGCAAAGATCTGGCAAATGGAGATTAATGTGGGAAAATGTGAAGTTCACTTTGGCAGGAAGAACAAAAATGCAGAGTATTACTTAAATGGAGAACGGCTGCATAATTCTGAGGCGCAGGGGGATCCAGGTGTTCTAGTACATGAGTCACAAAAAATTAGTATGCAGGTACAGCAAGTAATTAAGAAAGCTAATGAAATGCTGCCCTTTATTACGAGAGGGATTGAACATAAAAGTAAGGATGTTATGCTTCAGTTATACAAGGCATTGGTGAGACTGCATCTCAAATACTATGTGCAGTTTTGGTCTCCATATTTAAGAAAGGATGTAAATGCATTGGAGGCAGCTCAAAGGAGGTTTACCAGATTGATAGCTGGAATGAGTGGGTTGTCTAATGAGGAAGGATTGGACAGACTGGGCTTGTTTCCACTGGAGTTTTGAAGAGTGAGGGGTGATTTGATTGAAGAATACAAGATCTTGAACTGCCTTGACAAGGTGGACATTCGAAATGATGATCCCTTGTGTGGGTGATTCTAGAACTCTGGAGAAGAGTCATACGGACCTTTTCTTTTCTCCCTCATGTTTTCATCTATTAACTTTGTCTTTCTCTCCACAGATGCTGTCAGACCTGCTGAGTTTTTCTAGCATTTTTTGTTTTTGCTTCAGATGTTCAGCATCTGTAGTATTTTGCCTTTATACCAGAACTAGGGAGCACTGTTTTAAAATTAGGGGTCGCCCTTTTAGGACAGAGATGAGGAGAAATGTTTTGCCTCAGAGCGTTGTGCAACTTTGGAATTCTCTGCCTCAGAAGGTGGTGGACATTGAATATTTTTAAGGTAGAGGTAGATAGAGTCTTGTAGGGCAAGGGAGTCAAAGGTTATTGGGATTAGATAGGAATGTGGAAATCAAAACACAAGAAGATCAGCCATAATCATACGGCATGGCAGAGCAGGCTTGAGATGCCAAATGGTCTACTCCTGTACCCATTTCTTATGCTCTTATATAGTATAAGGCCTAAGCTAGGATCTGTCTCCATGTTTGCCTCTACACACATCTCTGTGGTTTAAGACTGCCTTGAAGACTTGGGTCATGTGTTCCTTTACTTCACACTGTGCCCAGTCCAATGTTAACCCTTTCTATGCCTGACCCTTATACTACAAACCTAATCATTGTTCTGTGAAAGGATAGAGAAATCATTGGGTAATCCCAGAGTTGCAGCACTTGTGATTACTAGGTCATGCCCACCATTGCCCTCACAATAGAGGTGGCAAGATTGGAGGGTTGGCACCTCAGCGCCATGGAACACATGGGTTCAGGCATTTCCTGGCATCACTTTCCTATGGTGACTGAAACTTTCAAAGCTCACTTACCAATTGGGATTTCACTGGACCACCTCCCACACTCCCTCCCCCTCCCCCCCACCCCCACCAATATCTGACCACCTGCCTCTTAGTTAGTGGGAAGACCCATCCATAATTTGTTTTTAGAAACTCTTTTCTCAGGGATATAAGGGAAAAAAATAAATGAAAACATGACGGTGAAAAGAAAAGAAGGTTATGCTGATAGAGCTGGCTGAATGGGAATGGGAGGAGGCTCGTGTGGAGCGTAAACACTGGCATTGATCTGAATAGCCTGCTTCTGTGCTGTAAATTCTACACAATTCATCATGGTGTCGGCCACTTGCCTGAACTAAACTACAACAAGGAGACCCACATCTGTCCCCTGGGATGCTGGCATGCCTGACCTCAATTAGCATTCTAAGGCCACAGCTGAGCCTTAGGAGTAGGAACTCCAGGCATATTAATTTGCCATCGTGCATGCCAGCCCTTTACTCTAATTTTAAAATTCATCCATAAACAAATTAAAGCAAAGAGGAAAAACCGAAGAAATAAAGACCAAACAACAAAGACCCATGTCTGCACCATTTCCAGGGGTTTCTGCTGGTCTTCAGCTGGAATTATGAGGGATGTAGGGAGGACAGAGGGAGAAATGAGAGAGGAGGTGGGAGGGTGAGGAAAGAAGGGAGGAAGGGAGGAAAGGAAGGAGGAGGAAGAAAGGGAGGAAGAGAGGAGGAGGGAGGAAGGAAGGAGGGAAGGAATTGCATTTACATAGTATTGTACAATGTCCTCAAGAGCTCCACTGAAATTGGGAACAGTCCTTGTGGATTCTATGTTTGAGCCTAATTTGTGTTTTGATCATCTACATGTTCATCTAATCCTGAGGTAATACTTAAGATTAACTCATTATAAGATTGCAATTAAAATATTCTGGAAAGGACAAATGTATATCAAACTCAGTATAACTTGGTAATAAATTCTATAATTGTGTTCAGATTGTTGAAATTTCTGGGCCATTAATAATTGTACTGAGTGCATTGAGGATTATTAATAAAATATATAAAAAACCTGTTATTAGTTTTCATAAACTGTATTGATACACTAGAGGGCACTACACCCTAATAATGTGTAGATAACCTCAGTCAACTGTCAACCAGTTTGCAAAACTGGCACAGCGCAACAATGCTTTCCTTAAGGAAGCAGAACCTTAGAGAGCACTGCTCCTTGCATGCCTGGAGATAGAATAATAGAATGGTTACAGCTTGTCATGTCCATGCCAGCTCTCTGCAAGAACAAGTCAGCTAGTCCCACTACCCCTCCTTCTCCCTGTAGCCATGCAGTTTTTCTCTTCAGATAGTTATCCAATCCCCTTTCAAATGCTGCGATTGAATCTGCCTCCACCACACTCTCAGGCAGTGCATTCCAGATCCCAATGACTCGCTGCATAAAAAAGCTTTTCCTCAACTCACCATTGCTTCTTTTACTGTTTGCTTATGTCCTTTAGTTCTCAACATTTCTCCTAATTATATCAGTTTCTCCCTATCTACTCTGTCCATCATGATTTTGAACACCTCTATCAAATCCCCTCTCAGCCTTCTTTTCTCCAAGAACAGCCCCAGCTTCACCGACCTATTCTTATAACTGAAGTCCTTTGTTCCTAGGATCATTCTTGTAAAGCTTTTCTGCACCATCTCTAATGCCTTCACATCTTTCCTAAATTGTGGTTCCCAGAATTGGATAAAATACTCCAGTTAAGGCTGAACTTGTGTTTTAGAAAGGTTCACAATAACCTCCTTGCTTTTCTACTCTATGTCTTTTGGTATAAAGTGTAGGATCATGTATGTGCTACCAACCATTTTCTCAACCTTCCCTTCCACCTCAACGATTTGCACACATATACCCTCTGCCCCTGCACTCCCTTTGAAATTATATCTTTTATTTAGTATTGCCTGTGCTCGTTCTTCCTACAAAAACACATTACTTCATGTTGTAATATGCCTTTAAGAGCTATCAGCATGACATCAATAGAAGGGAAGGGTGTCATGCAATCCAGTCTTAGTTTCACTTTTGCCTTGAGCAGAGTGCACACACAGCTCCTAATGTTTCCAAGCTATAGAGAGATGTAAGACTGTTCTAATGTGCCTATCAGAATAAATGAACCCACAATGTGTTTACCCAATCCCTTCAGTGATTGGTGCCTTGTGTCTTATACGGCAAATAAGCTCAAGAACTTATATTATTATAAGACCATGACATGGTGATCAGCGATGGTGAGACAGGTGGAAGCAAGATTAAGTACAGGTTTGACATGGTGAACAGCCTTAGATCATGATACAGAGCATGAGAAGACCCTCGATGTTTTGGTCAGACTGCAACAAAGTTGCAGCTTCTGGGAGTGTTGAAAATGCAGTGTGCTGCCTGCAAAGAAAAGCTATAAAAACACAGCACCAAGCTAGTGCTCAATTAAAGATCTGATAAGCAAATAGATCCCGCATGGTGAGATTGCAGCGTATAGTCTGTCAGTTCTGTAAGTGGGACAGCATGTTGAAAGGATCAGTATGGGGTTAGCTCAGTCGGGAAAGGTGAGTGACCAGGGTGTGGGCAGGATCGATAGTGAGCAAGGAAGAGACAAACAAAATAAACAAAACCATCATAAAAATTGGAACAAAGAAGGTTGCGATTATAACGGGTGGTTTCAGGAGTTGTTGAACAATAAATTGAGTCTAAAGCAAAGACGCCATTACTCTGTGGTGAGTTCCCTCCACAATTTGTCTTCATGGGTGGAGCTTCAGAAAAGCACGTGAAAGCAGCTACAGCTGCGCACATCCCAAGTACTGCAGAAGAGAGAAGATCAAAGGGATATTGTCAAAATGTCCACAAAATTCCTCCGTTTGAATTGGGAAGCAGCTGACCTACTATCCAAATTCAACATGTTTAAACAGCGCACAGAACTATAGTTTCTTGATTCATGTGTGCCTGAATCAGACAAGCAAGTCATAAAAATTTGCCTAACAATTGGGCATGAAGGTCTGTACATATCAGAATTATCAGAAGAAGAACTAAAGGATCCCCAAGAGATATGGACAACATGGGAAGACCGGTTCAGAATCAAGTTTCATCAACTAGTGTTCATGTCATTTTGACAACAGCCTACAGAATCCATGGGCCACTTTGTCAGTAGATGTAGAAAAAAGGGTATATACATACTGTGATTTTCCAAGCGCAGAGCTAGCAAACAGAATTGCTGAGTTGGTGATCGCATCCACTCCCATGGAAGCATTCCAGAATAATCTTCTAGACAAAGCCAAAACATATAACATTGAAGACCTACTCAAGGATGGCCATAAATAAGTGAACCTTGCAGGTTGATAAAGCTTACAGATCCTAAGAATAGCCCCAATTGTTAGCACACTCAAGAGAATATCCAAACCTAGGAAGACATGTGGAAGGTGTGACCTTCTGCATGCACCAAAGAAATGCCCAGATTTTCACCAAATCTGCAAGACATGTGGCAGAAAGGGACATTTGCTGGGGCATTGCAGTAAAGCAAAGACTGATGTAGCTACAATGAGCTGTGTGCTGATCCAAACAAACCATTCACAATGGATACCTTCGAGCAATTTTTTTTTTATTCATTCAAAGGATGTGGGCTTCGCTGGCTAGGTCAGCATTTATTGCCCATCCCTAATTGCCCTTGAGAAGGTGGTGGTGATCTGCCTTCTTGAACCACTGCAATCCATAAGGTTTAGGAGTACCCACAGTGCTATTAGGGAAGGATTTTGACCAAGTGACAGTGAAGGCACGGCAAAATATTTCCAAGTCAGGATGATGAGTGGCTTGGAGGGGAACATCCAGGTGGTGATGTTCCCATGAGTCTGCTGCTCTTGGCCTTCTAGATGGTAGTGGTTGTGGGTCTGGAAGGTGCTGCTAAGGAGCCTTGGTGAGCTTCTGCAGTGCATCTTGTAGATGGTACATACTGCTGCTACTGTGCGTCGGTGGTGGAGGCAGTGAATGTTTGTGGATGGGGTGCCAATCAAGTGGGCTGCTTTTTCCTGGATGGTGTCAAGCTTCTTGAGTGTTGTTGGAGCTGCACTCATCCAGGCAAGTGGAGACTATTCCATTACACTCCTGAATTGTGCCTTGTAGATAGTGTACAAGCTTTGAGGAGTCAGGAGGTGAGTTAATGACTGCAGGATTCCTAGCCTCTGGCCTGCTTAGAATGACTATCTGGTATCCCATCAGAAATATATACATGAGCTGATTGACAAACCTGAAAATGACAATGATGTGCATGACAAGATGAAGAATGATGAACACATGTCTCACACCATCAATCTTGTGGTGAACATAGGTACTATCACACCGTCCAAAGTGTATGCCAAGATTCAAATTATCTGTCCTATGAAAGTTGGTAACTATTCGTTAATGGCCAAGATTGACACAAGTGCCAACAAGGTAATTCTAACTCTGCAAATTCTAAAAGACAAAAGACACGTACCCACAGACATGGAGAGCAATGGTGAAAATTACCACTGTGAAACTTTCAGCATACAACAGTTCACTAATTCTATGTGCAGGATCCATAGTCCTGGTGTGCAAGTACAATCAATCCTCCTGGGTGTCACAGATGTTCTACATGATGGAAATTAAAGGTCTAGCAGCATGTTGTGACCTCTCACTAGTAACAATCAATTGAATCACTCAGACATAACAAGGTCAATCAACCCCAGAAATTACTCCTATTATCTCAGTTCATGACCTAACTTTGAAATATCCAGAATGTTTCAACAAAATTGGCAGTTTCAAAGGAGCTGCAACATTTCATTTGCAGGAGAATGCAAGTCTGTCGCTTGATCCACCATGTAAGTGCAGCATCCACATACAAGATAAATTGGAGATTGAACCAGACAAAATGGAGAAAGATGGAATCATTAGCAGAGTACAAGGGCACACAGACAAGGGCACGCAGCTCAAACATATGTGTCATAAAGAAGGATGGATCATTGAGAGTATGCCTCAATCCACAAGCTTTAAATGCAGCTTTGAAATATTGTCCTTACAAAATGCCCACATTAGAAAAGTTAAAGAGGTGCAAAATTCTTCTCGAATCTTGATGGAAAACATGGTTACTGGTCAGTACATCTCGCGAAGTCCCAAGACTATATTTTGCACCCCATTCAGACAGTGTTGTTTACAATTACTTCCTTTTGGACCAACTAATAGCCAACATCTCTTTCAAACTCATATGGACAGGATTACATGCAGTGTACCGGGATGTATGTATAATTTGCACTTAGTGATGTAAGCAGCACATAATGAAGGATTGGTGTTCAACAGCCTGAAATATGACATCAATGTGCAGCAGATCAATTTCTTCAGTTGTATTTATTCCAGTGTTGGCTTATGTCCCGATCCAGGTAAAATAGTGGATGTTAAAGACATGCCAACTCCTCAAGATAAGGATGGTCTTCAAAGATGTCTAGGTCTCTCTTCCTCCTCAGAGGAGGAGCCTTTAGCGGACACCACAATCCCCATTACCAGGGTAATGGAAGGCTGTCTGATACCTGGAAGGGTTGACATGGTCTGAATCCTCTGTCCTGGAATGAAGCCTGGGAGCAGAGTCAGAGGGCGGAGTTCCAGAGTGGTGAGTGTAAAAACCTTACCTCAGGGATTCGCAGCCTAGTTTCAGGGAGCAGAGTCGGAGGGTGGAGTTCCAGAACGGTGAGTATAAAAACCTTACCTCGGGGATTCGCGGCCTAGTTCCAGGGAGCAGAGTCAGAGAGCGGACCTCGGGTCCTAAAAAAAAATTAAAAGTGGCATCATGGTAAATCTGTGACCTGATTGGCTGGTAGGAAATCTACACTGAATTTGAAACTAAAATATTGTTAAGCTAATTAAACCAAATAAATTAATCACTTAATTAATAAGTCGAGGGTATCTAGACCAGAAGCAGGAGATTACTGTTCTTAGAATTTAGCATTTATTGTAGAAATCTAGCCCTAGGGAACGTATAGTTAATAAGGAGTCAATAAGCAGTTGTTAGATTTAAATTAATTTATTAAATAGTTCTAGAAATGGCAGTTGCTGGGGTGAAGTGTTTCACCTGTGAGATGTGGGAAATCTGTGACGCTTCAAGTGTCCCGGACAACTACATCTGCAGGAAGTGTACCCAACTGCAGCCCCTCACAGTCCGCTTAGATTGGTTGGAGCAGCAGTTGGATGCACTTAGGAGCATTCAGGTGGCGGAAAGGGTCATAGACAGGAGTTTTGCAGATGTGGTCACACCCAAGGTACAGACAGATAGATGGTGACCGGTAGAAGGGGCAGGCAGTCAGTGCAGAAATCCCCTGTGGCTGTCCTCCTCTCTAACAAGTATACTATTCAAGTTCCAGCTTCAGCTTGGCTATTTTCTTATCATGGTCAGTTAGACTGACAACTTGCTCATCCTTCCAAACAATGTTGGGGGGGATGGCCTATCAGGGGAAATCAACAGCAGTTGTCAGAGTAGTGGCACCACGGCTGTCTCTGTTGTTCAGCAGGGGGGGGGTCAAAGCACGGAAGAGCAATTGTCATAGGGGACTCTATAGTCAAGGGCTCAGATAGGCACTTCTGTGGTTGTGAAAGAGACACGAGGATGGTATGTTGCCTCCCTCGTGCCAGGGTCCAGGATGTCTCTGATCGGGTACGGGAAATTCTGAAGGGGGTGGGAGAACAACCAGAGGTCGTGGTATGCATTGGTACTAATGACATAAGCAGGAAGAGTGACGAGGTCCTGCAGCGGGAGTTCAGGGAGTTAAGCAGAAAGGACCTCTAGGGTTGTAATCTCAGGATTACTCCCTGTGCCTCGTGCCAGTGAGGCTAGAAATAGGAATATAGTGCAGCTAAACACGTGGTTGAACAGGTGGTGTAGGAGGGAAGGTTTCCGATATCTGGATCATTGGGATCTCTTCTGGGGCAGGTGGGACCTGTACAAGAAGGACGGGTTGCATCTAAACTGGAGGGGCACCAATATCCTGGCTGCAAGGTTTGCTAGTGTCACTCAGGAGGGTTTAAACTAGTATGGCAGGGAGGTGGGAACCAGAACAATAGGTCAGCAGATGAAATAAATGACTGGGAACCAGTGAATATGGCCAGTAGGACTAAGAGGAAGAGCAGGCAGGGAGAAATTACTGAACACAGTGGGACTGGGGGTCTGGAATGCATTTGTTTCAATGCGAGAAATATAACAGGCAAGGCAGATGAGCTTAGAGCTTGGATTAGTACTTGGGACTGATGTTATTGCTATTACAGAGACTTGGTTGAAGGATGGACAGGATTGGCAGATAAATGTTCCAGGGTTTAGATGTTTCAGGCAGGATAGAGAGGGAAGTAGAAGAGGTGGGGGAGTTGCACTGCTGGTTAAGGGGAATATCACAGCTGTACGACAGGAGGACACCTTGGTGGGCTCATGCAGCGAGGCAATATGGGTAGAACTCCGGAATAGGAAGGGTGCAGTCACAATGTTGGGAGTTTGCTATAGGCCTCCCAGTTGCCAGAGGGAGATTGAGGAACAGTTATGTAGGCAGATTTTGGAAAGATGTAAAAGCAATAGGGTTGTTGTGGTGGGTGATTTTAACTTTCCCTATATTAACTGGGAATCACTTATTGCTAGGGGTTTGGATGGTACAGAATTTGTAAGGTGCATCCAGGAGGGCTTCCTGAGACAATATGTAGATAGTTCAACTAGAGAAGGGGCAATACTCGACCTGGTTTTAGAGAATGAACCCGGCCAGGTGGTCGAAGTTTCAGTAGGGGAGCATTTCGGGAAAAGTGACCATAATTCAGTAAGTTTCAAGGTACTGGTGGATAAGGATAACAGGAGTCCCTTGGGTTAAGGTGCTTAATTGGGGGAAGGCTAATTATAACAATATTAGGCAGGAACTGAGGAATCTAGACTGGAGGCGGATATTTGAGGGCAAATCAACAACTGACATGTGGGGGGCTTTCAAACGTCAGTTGAAGAGAATTCAGGACTGGCATGTTTCTGCTAGGATGAAGGATAAGTATGGCAAGTTTCAGGAACCTTGGATAACGAAGGATATTGTGAGAATAGTCAAAAAGAAAAGAGAAACAATCGTAAGTGCTAGAAGGCTGGGAACAGATGAAGCCCGTGGAGAATATAAAGAAAGTAGGAAGAAACTTAAGCAAGGAGTCAGGAGGGCTAAAAGGGGTCATGAAAAGTATTGGCAACCAGGGTTAAGGAAAATCCCAAGGCCTTCTATACATATGTAAAAAGCAAGAGGGTAGCCAGGGAAAGGGTAGGCCCACTCAGGGACAGAGGTGGGAATCTGTGTGTGGAGCCAGAAGAAATGGGAGAGATACCAAATGAGTACTTCTCATCAGTACTCGCCAAAGAGAAGGACTTAGCCTTCGATTTGTCTAGGGAAGAGTGTGTAGATAGCCTGGATCACATTGAAATCAAAAAAGAGGAGGTGTTAGGCGTTTTGAAGAATATTAAGGTGCATAAGTCCCCAGGGCCAGATGGGATCTACCCCAGAGTACTGAGGGAGGCAAGGGAGGAGATTGCTGGGACCTTGATAGAAATCTTTGTATCCTCACTGGCTATGGTTGAGGTCCCAGAGGACTGGAGAATGGCCAATGTTGTTCCATTGTTTAAAAAGGGTAGAAGGGATAATCCAGGAAATTACAGGCTGGTGAGCCTTACATCAGTGTAGGGAAATTATTGGAAAATATTCTTTGTGACAGGATTTACTACCATTTGGAAGCAAATGGGTGTATTAGTGAGAGGCTGCATGGTTTTGTGAAGGGGAGGTCATATCTCACTAACTTGATCGAGTTTTTTGAGGAAGTGACAAAGGTGATCGACGATGGAAGAGCAGTGGATGTTATATACATGGATTTCAGTAAGGCCTTTGACAAGGTCCCTCATGGCAGACTGGTACAGAAAGTAAAGTCGCACAGGATCAGAGGTGAGCTGGCAAGATGGATACAGAATTGGCTTGGTCATAGAAGACAGAGGGTGGCAGTGGAAGGGTGCTTTTCTGAATGGAGAGCTGTGACTAGTGATGTTCCACAGGAATAAGTGCTGGGACCTTTGCGGTTTGTAGTATACATAAATGATTTGGAGGAAAATGTAACTGGGCTAATTAGTAAGCTTGCGGACGACACTAAGGTTGGAGGAGTTGCAGATAGTGAAGAGGATTGTCAAAGGATACAATGGGATATAGATCGGTTGGAGACTTGAGCAGAGAAATGGCAGATGGAGTTTAATCCAGACAAATGAGAGTTAATGCATTTTGGAAGGTCGAATACAGGTAGGAATTATACAGTAAATGGCAGAACCCTTAAGTGCATCGACGGGCAGAGGGATCTGGGTGTACAGGTCCACAGGTCACTGAAAGTGGCAACGCAGGTAGATAAGGTAGTCAGGAAGGCGTATGGCATGCTTGCCTTCATTGGCAGAGGTATTGTGTATAAAAGCTGGGACGTCATGCTGCAGGTGTATAGAACCTTGGTTAGGTCATACTTGGAATATTGCATGCAATTCTGGTCACTACATTACAGAAGGATATGGAGGCACTGGAGAGGGTGCAGAGGAGGTTTACCAGGATGCTGCCTGGTCTGGAGGTTATTAGCTATGAGGAGAGGTTTGAGAAACTCTGATTGTTCTCATTAGAGCGACGGCGATTGAGGGGCGACTTGATAGAAGTTTACAAAATTATGAGTGGCATGGACAGAGTAGATAGTCAGAAGCTTTTTCCCAGGGTGGAAGAGTCAATTAATAGGGGACATAGATTTAAGGTGAGAGGAGAAAACTTTAGAGGAGATGTGCGGGGCAAGTTTTTTATGCAGAGGATATTGAGTGTCTGGAATTCACTGCCAGAGGAGGTGGTGGAAGCAGGTGTTTAAGAGGAAGCTTGACAAATACATGAATAGGATGGGAATAGAGGGATACGGACCCCGGAAGTGCAAAATGTTTTGACGGGCAGCATAATCGGCGCAGGCTTGGAGGGCCGAAGGGCCTGTTCCTGTGCTGTACTTTTCTTTCTTTGTTCTTAAATGCTAAGATTGAAGCCCCGAACAGAGATGAAGCTGCCAAGTACCAATAAGCAACTAACTGCAAACTATCTCCAAAACTCCTCACTACTCACACTGGCAATGTTGCTGACTCATTTTATCCTACACTTGGATGAGGTTTGTGAAAATGTCGGCTGGCTGCCTGCCCATTTTGCCCGTGCGACAAGCAGAAAATCATTTGGGCAAGGAAAATCACATTCAATTGGGCTGTTAAGGGCCTTAAGTGGCAGCTTAATTAATGGCGTGCGCTGCTCCGGCACCCACGTGTGACCGCCAAGCAAAATATCGCACAAGTGCACGATGACGCCGGGACGCTCTCCCAACATCATCGCGCACGATTTTACTCCTGATCGGGTCAGGCACACGCCTGCCGGCAGGATGAAAAATCCTGTCCATTAGCTTTAGTGTTTTGAATCTTGCATTTTCATACCTATTTATGTGGCAAAAGATTTGTGGTAGACACCGATCATAAGCCACTGGAGGTGGTTTGCTGAAACCCATTGACCAGGGCACTGCCAAGATTATAGTGTCTCTTGATAAATATTCAACGTTGCTACTGTGAAATCAGGTACGAGCCAGGTAACCTGATGATCACATTGGATACAATTAGCAGATGGCCTAATCCAGCAAAAACATAAGATATATCCTTAGAGCTACAAGCTGACTTCATTGACATCAAACTTGAAGATGTTCTCTAAATTGATCTGGTACATTTTGCACAACACAAATACCAGCAGCTATAAGAATAAATGGCAAAAAGTTCCAAAGGATGGTCTGATTCAATTCAGCATGTCCATCAACACCTGAGACCATTAGGTTTTATCAGATGAGCTAGGCATCTCCCAGGGAGTTATTTTTAAAGACAGGCAGGTCATCATTCTGGAATCTTTGCAACTTGATGTTCTTCAATAACTTCATCACTCACACATGGGCATAGATTGGATGAGAAGGTTCGCAAACAAGGCTGTCTATTGGCCGGATATGAACAATGATATTGAAGTCATGGTCAAGAAATGCGAGGTATGTCAAGAGCATATGCCAAGTCAGCACAAAACCCCCACAGATTCCATCTAAAGTTCCTACTCATCTTTGGTCTCAAATTGCATCCAACCTCTTCCATGTCCATGGCGCTGACTTTATCGTCATCGTCGACTACTATACCAAGTACTGCATTATTCGACAATTGCACAATACGTCAAGCACAACTGACATGCACACTCTAAGAGCCATTTTCATATTATTCAGTGTGTCCAGACGCACCATTACAGATAATGCTCCACAATTTATTGGTAAACCATTTCAGGATATGTGTGAGAAGTGGAATATCGATCGCGCTACTTCTTCTCCTCATGACCCTCAACCTAACGGCCTAACTGAACGAAAGATTCACACTCTGAAATCCCTAATTCTCAAAAGTAGACAGACAAAGCAAGATCTACACATTGCATTGTTACATATGAGAACGATGCATTTAAGTGCAACTATCCCATCACCGGCAAAGCGTATGTTTGGCAGACCAGTGCGCACCAATTTACCTAGTCTTACGCATTCTACTCTCTCAGAAGCTAAAGAGCAACTTTTAAAACTACAAGAGGAGATGAACATGGTAAAAATTCAGATAAAGAATTGCCAGGTTTACAGTTGGGACAACAAGTTCGCATTCAGGATTCCACAGAAGGTACATGGCAACCAGCCAAGGTGACAAGAATTTGTTCAGAGCCAAGGTTCTATGAAGTCATTACAAATAAAGGTGCAACAGTGAGGCATAACCAAGGACAACTCACATCCATTCCAGCTTCTCAACCACCATACAGTCCTATTGTATCTAGGACAAGATCTCAACTGTAACCAAGAATGACAGCCCCACAGGACACTGTGAGCAATTAAAGAAACCTCCAGACAAGGTTACCATCACAAGATATGGCCGTACCAGCAGATTACCTTTACGCTTTAGAAACCCATAGATCCATCAACTCTATGCACTATTTAATGGTAACTAAGCAAGAACATGTATTGTAAATAGTTATACTTCTTTGGAAGGGGCGGAAAGTATCTTTCAAATGAAAGAGGTTGTTGTAACATGCCTGTGTGATGTCGTGCTCATCGCAGGGGCAAAACTGGCAGGCAGCCAGCCAACATTTTCAAAAACCTCATCCAAGGGTGGGATAAAAATGGTCAGCAGCATTGCCAGTGTGAGTAGTGAGGATTTTGGTAGATAGTTTGCTGCTGGTGCCTTATTAGTTGTTGGCAGCTTCATCTCATTTCAGGGCTTCATTCTTAGCATTTCCAGGCTTCAGTTCAGGACTCCTTGGTGTCTGCAAGGCCCCTGTAGGATTCAGACCATGTGGACCTTTCCAGGTATCAGACAGCCTTCCCTTACCCTGGTAATGGGGATTGTGACCTCTGCTGGTGGCACCTTCTCTGAGGAGGAAGAGAGGGACAGAAGGGAGAGGAGCCCAGGTGTCCCTCTGCAGCTTCCAGGGGAGTGACCTGTGGGAGGAGAGGCGCAGGCACAAGGGGCGCAGGGCCAGCAGGTAGTCCAGATGGAAGGGACCACAGAAGACGCCACTATCCTTCTGCCAGGGTTTACAGGCAGCGATACAGCTACCTCAGTATGTCTGAGCTGCAATGCCAAAGGAGGCTCCGCCTCTCAAGGCCTCCATTTGTCCGAAGACTGGGCCTGAGATCAGCTCCAACTGTGTGGGTGGACAAGCCATGCCAGTTGTTCTGCAGGGCACAGTGGCCCTCAACTTCTATGCCTCCGTCTCTTTCTAGGGGTCAGTGGGGGATCTTTGTGGAGTCTCCCAATCAGCTGTCCACAGTTGTGTCAAGCTGGTGACAGAAACACTGTTCAGGCGGATACTGCCCTTTATTCTTCACCGTATGGACGAGGCCAGCCAGGCTGAGCGAGCCAGAGGGTTTGCAGCGCTTGCTGGGTTCCCCCGGGTCCAGGGTGCATTTGACTGCACACATGTGGCCATCAAGACGCCAGCGGGTCAGCCGGATGCCTTCATTAACAGGAAGGGATTCCACTCAACGACCGTGCAGATAGTGTACCGTCTAGTGTATGACTTGATTCTGCAAGTCTGTGCAAAGTATCCTGGCAGCTCCCATGGGTTGTACATCCTGAGATACTCCCAGGTGCCGAGACTCTTTAGTGCTCCACTCCGGCTGGATGGATGGCAGCTGGGTGACAAGGGCTATCCATTGAAGAGGTGGCTCATGATGCCTCTCCGCTACACAAGAACGGAGGCAGAGAAACTTTACAGTACGAGCCATGCCTCCACAATGGTGGTGCTAGAGAGGATCATAGGTCTTCTCAGAATGTGCTTCCGATACCTGGACCATTCAGGGGGTGCATTGCAATGCAACCCAGAGTGGGTGTCACTGATAGTGGTTGCATACTGCACTCTCCACAGTCTGGCACTAGCAAGGGGGGACCCACTGGAGGAAGAGGATCTTGACACAACTGCACAGGCCACAGAGGATGAGTCTAATAGTGACTCAGAAGAGGAGCACGGTGAGGAGAACACTGAGGGCATGGAGCCAGACCTCTGTAAACCCCAGGGAGGCAGGGGCATCAGGGATGCCTTGATCCAATACTCCTTCAGCTAGGCTGCCAAAGATCAGCTTCAACAGTATGCTAGGACTGTCGTCTCCATCCCAGGTGCCTGAAATGACCTTTCATTTGGACACAAAGAACACTCAGTGCCTGTGTAATAAAGTTCAGAGCCACTTACATCCAGCATTACATACTGGCATTCCCTGTACCAATAAAGTAAAAAGGTGAAGCGTACTCACGCCATGACAACAAAAACAAAATTTATCTCATTTTGGCAATTCCAAACTATTTACATAAACTTCTCTAGTCTTCATTCCCAGACCAGAATAGATAAAGTAAACAAATGATCATAAAATCACACATGACCTGTCCCTCTTATGCTCATGGTGCCTTTAACTTACGCTTGCAAGTGCTATGTCTTGCTGCAGCCCCCCCCCCCCCACCTCCAGTCCTTGCTGGTGCCAGCATTGGAGACAGCCTGCTGACGCTGCTGTCTTTTTGGCCTTGATGACCTTGGCTGTTGTCCTCTGGCCAGTGGAGCCCGTGCTGGCCCCACCTGTGATGGAGCAGTCAATGCCACAGCTGGCGTCTCTCCAGTCATTGCAACCTCATCAGATGCCACGGTCACTGGCAGAGGGGCAGAGGAGCAGCTGCTGTCATCCACAGCGCCCTGAGAGGAGCTCGTGGAGATGACATGCAGCCGGTGCACCAATGTGAGCTCGCTCAGAACCTCCCTGCTCGCCATTGATAGAAAGGCACTTAGCTCGAAAGCTGGGTGCCTCAACCATCTCCCACAGGGACACTGACCACCAGAGCTCAGTGCCTGTGTGAGGGCTTGCAGCTCCGAGTGCAACCCCAGGAACCCCTGATTCTGTCCCTGGGGCAGCCTCCCCATGAGAGTTGCCACTGTCTCGGTGCAGGAAGCACTCGGCCATGGGGGTCAATGTAGAGCTGATGCTCTGCATGAGCTCCTCCATAATGGAGACCATGGCAGACCTTCATGGGTCTCTGCCAGATCCTCCCACACATCTCACTGGACATCCAGCATCTGACACCTAATGGACAACTCCAGAGGCTCATCAACAGCCTTTAGCTGAGCATCGTCCTGGTCTCTAGCAGTCCCCCTTCTCGAACAGTGTGAAGCCGCATTTCATATTGCACAGGCCTTAATTGGCCTGCCAGCGTGAAATCGGGGTTGGGGGCCGATTGCGGGCGGCAGACCATTTCCCGGCCACTTCTGGGCTCGCCCACTGTGATGAACTGAAAATCCTGCCCTTAGTTTCACTTTTGCTTTGAGCGGAACACACACACAGATCCTAATATCTCCAAGCTATACCACAATGGAAGAACGTTCTCATGTCCCTAGTCTTAATAAATGAACCCACAATGTGTTTACCCAAGCCCCTATGAGTGATTGGTGCCTTGTAACTTATGCAGCAAATAAGCTCAAGAACTTATGTTATTATGGGCAGAATTTCATTGTTGGCATGTGGGGGTGAGCCCGACATGCATGCATGTAAATGGCGCACAATGATGTTGGGCATGCATCCCAACGTCACCGCACACCATCGTGATATTTCGAAAGGTGGGCACACTGTGAGTTTGGAGGCACGCCCGCCATTAATTAACGGGTCAGTTAAGGCCCTTGGGGCAGTAATTGACAGTGATTTTTCACAGCCCGTGCGATTTTCAGAGCGGGTAGGCCACATTTTTAAAATCCTCATCCACAGGCGGGATAAGAGCGGTGAGTGGGCTCTCTAATTCGCATTGTTAGAACTTTAGGTTATTTCTTACTGTTACCTGCTTGTCTGAACAGGACAATGTCATTTCGCTTCAGAACTGCTTTGACAGAAATAACAGGCTTCAGTTCAGGACTCCGGAGGAATCATAACACTTGGAGCCTTCCAGTTATCCGGCAGCCTTCCCTTACCCTGGGAATGGGGATTGTGGTCTCCGCTGGAAGCACCTTCTCTGAGGAGGAAGAGAGGGCCAGGAGGGAGAGGAGGCCAGGAGTCCATATTCAGCCTCCAGGGGAACCACCTGTGGGAGGACAGGCACAGGCACAATGGACGCTGGAACAATAGGAAGTCCAAGGCAGAAGGGGCTGCAGGAGATGCCACTATCCTGCTGCCAGGGTTTACAGGTGGTGATGCAGCTAGCTCAATGCCAAATGCCGAGGTGCAATGTCAAAGGAGGCTCCATCTCTCAAGGGAGAAAGTGACCTCCATTTGTCATATGATCAGCCCTGAGATCAGCTCCAACTGTATGGGTGGACACCCCATGCCAGTGGTGCTGAAGGTCACAGATGCCCTCAACTTCTGTGCCTCCGGCTCTTTCCAGGGGTCGGTGGGTGATCTTTGTGGAGTATCCCAATCAGCTGTCCACAGTTGTGTCAAGTTGGTGATAGACGCTCTGTTCGGGTGTGCATTGACTTTCATTCACTAGTGCATGGACAAGGCCAGCCGGCTGAGCGAGCCAGAGGCTTTGCAGCAATTGCTGGCTTCCCCCAAGTCCAGGGTGCTATAGACTGCACACATGAGGCCATCAAGGTACCAGCAGGTGTGTCCGGTGCCTTTGTCAACAGGAAGGGCTTCCAGTCCACGAACCTGAAGATAGTGTGTGACCATAAGATGCAGATTTTGCAGGTTTGTGCAAGGTACCTAGGCAGAGTCCAGTAGTGGGTCCAAGGACGGGACTGCTCAGGAGAACGCTGAGGGGATAGACACGAACCTGGGCAACCTCCAGGGAGGCAGGGACACCCGGGAAGCTTTGATCAACCTCTCCTTCAGCTACCCTACCAAAGATGAACCACCAACACATGTCAGGGCTGCCAACTCCATACTCGATACCTAAGAGCAACATTTGCTTGGTCAGCAACATGAACTATGTGCCATTTCAATAAAGCTCAATGACAAACAAGTCACTCATAACATCATGTGTTCCCCTTCGCCTGCGAAACTAATGAGGCATCCAAAGGTTTGTTGAGAACCAAAACATTTAATGATTCTCAGCTTGGCGTACAGAAACCAAAGTAAATTAAAAGGATTTTAACAGCACACCAACTTAACAGTATCCTCCCGCACACCCTGCTGGATTTCCAGCATCTGCTGCCTCAGGAAAGACTCCAGTGGCCCATTATCAGCCACCAACTGAGTATGTTCCTGGTCACCAGCAGTCCTCCAACTGTCAGTGCCTTGGGCACTCCCTGCCTTTGCCCGCACCTCAAGCGAGTGTGAAGTGCCCTCACTGCTGTGCACCGAGACACTTGCCGACGATCTTATTCCCACCGAGGTGCTGGTATCTGTGCTGGTGCCTGCCTGGCTGAGAGAGTGTGACCCTGGAGCGTTCATGTCTTCTGTGCCCTCGGGGGTCAGCGGCGGTCCCTCTGCCTCCTGAGTCTGGGTGTGCTCTGGTGAGGCTGGAAGGAGGAACAAGGACATTTGACTATTTGAAGTCGTTACACTGTTAATGAACATGCCCGACACCCGGATCAGGATACGCTTCCTTCCATTATCAATGCGGATCCCATGTTGGAGGCTGAAATCAATATATAGTCAACAGTGGAATGGTTGCACTGACAGATATTGCGACCTCAGTAAACGGAACTTTTACCTCCCATGGCACCCCGACCTCACTGCGGCCGGTTGACCTGGGCGCATTGCGCCTCTCCAGTCCCATGCCTGCTGCTCGTATCTGGCGATGATGAGAAGGTGGGGCTGCCCTCCGTCAGTCCGCAGCCACTCGGCATTATTGTGTGCGGTCTTCTCCTGAAAGGAGGGAGGAGCATTGATTAGCCTACCCTGTACCTGGATTGCCATTGCAGTCTGGCCACCCTCACCTGAGGAAAACCTTGCAGGGCTCATCTGATTTGTGACCCTGGAGTGGCAATACACTCATTCCAAGCAGCCAGGGCTGACAACCTAACTGCTGTGCTAAGTGACCCATGCCAACATGGTACTCACCCTGATCACAGGAGGTCATTAAGCCGCTTGCGGCACTGCACGTAGGTGCATCTCACCACATCGTGGGTACTGACCCGTGATGCCACCTCCTCCTCGGCACGTTTTGTTAGGTGGCGGGTCCTCCTCCTCCTGTCCCTTGGGACCAGGATCTCGTGGTGTGCTGCCACCTCCTTGAGGAGGGCAGCGAGGCACTCATCGGAGAACATTGGGGCCCACTGCCCTGCCGACCTGCCTTCCCACCTGGCCCGCTCTCCAAAGACATTCTCTATCATATAGCCACTAACCAAAATGAGTGGCAGCCTTAGGACGGCTGCCTGCGCCATTTTTGAATAGGCCCAGGCTGAATAGTCACCATTAGACCCAGTGAACATTGACCTCCTGCTGCTGCCCGCCCCACGCTGACCTTGGGAGCTGCTAATTTCGCTGGGCGGTCCTTAATTGGCCCGCCCACGTAAATTCGGGGTGCGCACCTGATTGCAGGCATTGGGCAGGTTCCCAACCGCGCCCGCCCACTCCCGCCGTGCCCACGCACCAACTGAAAAATTCTGGCCTATAGGACCATGACACATCACACTTCTCTGCACTAAATTTCATTTGCCACTTGCTCACCCATTCCACCAGCCTCTTGAAGTCTATCGCTATCCTCTTCACAGTTCACAATTCTTGCAAGATTTGTGTCATTTGTGAATTTTGAATTTGTGCCCTGCACACCCAAATCTAGGTCAATAAAACAGACCAAGAAAAGCAATAGTCTTAATACTGATCCCTGAGAACCCCATGATATACCTTCCTCCAGTCTGAAAAATAATTGCTCATCACTACTCTCTGTTTCCTGTCACTCAGCCAACTTTGTATCCATGCTGCCACTGCCTCTTTTATTGCAAAAGCCCTCAACTTTGCTGAAAGCCTGTTATGTAATGCTTTATCAAATGCCTTTTAGAAGTCCATGTACACCACATCAGTCATATTACTCTCACCATATGATTGTCAGCCTGATGTTCCCTGAGTTCCCTCATGGCCTAGTAGTTAGGATTTGGTGCTTTTACCGTTGTGGCCTGGGTTTGATTCCCAGTAAGGGCAATGCATTTTGGGGAGGGTGGTGGCACAGTGGTAATTGTCACTGGGCTAGTAATCCAGCAGTCTGGGCTAATGCTTTGGGGGCATGGGTTCAAATCCCAACAAAGCAGCTGGTGGAATTTTAAACTCAATCAATAAATCTAGAATGCAAAATAAGTAACAGTATTGGTGGCCATGGCAACAATCACCATTATTGTGAAAACCCATCCAGTATACTAATGTCCTTCAGGGAAAGAAATCTGCTGTCTTTACCCAGTCTGGCCTGTGTGTGGCTCCAAGCCCACAGCAATGTGCTTGACTCTTAACTGGCCTAAAATCACCTTGCAAGCCACTCAATTTCAAGGGCAGTTAGGGATGGGCAGCAAATGCGCACATCCTGTGAATGAATAACAGAAAAAATTGTTAACTGACTGCACCTTCTTCATATATGTTCTGATGAGGGTGCATGGATGGGTGGGTACCATATAACTTTTTTGTTGTCTGACAAACCTGGCGTTCATCCTTTTCTAACCAAAATCAAAGTGCAGTCAAGTTGTTGATGGGAACTCATTGTATGCTTTTGGAAATGGGGAAATGAGGTAAATTATGCCAATACAGCATATGGCCCATTCTCTGCAGTGCCCAGCAACCCTGAATGCCCATTTTATAGGGGCAAGAACTCCATCTGGTGCAAGTGAGCTGAGCACTACAAAAATGGAACTTGGGTGATGCCACATCATTATTACATCATTCATAGGGAAATGGATGTGTCCCCTACCAGGGCACTGCAGGTAATGTGGAAGAATATGTAAAGATCTGAGTAGGACAAGCATGTTACTTATTTCTCAATTACTTTGGTTTAGATTTTCCATTGCCAAGGAACTGTCCCGCTTTGTGCCATTCTGGTAGTTTGGATTTAAAGAATCCATCCACATCTTGAACAGAAATGTTAATTACTATTATAAAAGGACAGCTAATGGGTTTGTTAAGCTGTCTGTGGATTTCTCTTCTGAGAGCTGAAACAAGCTGAAAATTATGGATTATTTACAAACGCCAATAATGCCTATGCTGCTCATGGAAATACTTGCGCTTGCATCACAGAGAGGCAGTCATGCTGAAGCTCTCCAACCTCCACCTAGTAAACCACTAGTGTGTTAACTGTAGTCAGGAGGATGGTGGCAACATTCTCATTTGTTTTATGGTGAGTTCTGCTGCTTACTGTGTTGCTCATAAGGAACCTCTAGCGAGGCCTCAGACCCATACTTGTTACAGTCCAAAAGGAGGAAGCAAGGTTCCCTTGGGGTCAAGACACTTCCAATGTCTGATGAAAGAAGTTCAGAATCATGTCAACCCTCCGTGGCAGTTTTGGTAACTGGATAGTTAATCCAGGAAGTTTTTGCAGCACTCTCAGCTACTGCTTGAGATTGATTAGCCAGCCTGAATATAGGTAGCTGTCACTGAGCCCTGGGAATCTTCACATTCAGCTGCAAATAGCAATGCAAGCTAACACTCCATAGTAAGCAGAAGCAAACTTATTAAAACTCTATGGTAATCTACACAACTGAAACAGTTCTAACACCAGCTTTACATGTGTGTGCATATGGGAGTGCTAAGCTTGATGTCTCCGGACTTATGCCAATGGAGAAAGAATGTCTATTCCCTATTACACAAGCAGAAACTCTGCCTGTGTCGGTTCCTAAGCAGTTTAGCTCGAGACTCTTAAAACAGGGAGAAGTGGTTTTAATCATGTACAACATCCATCTAACCAAAATAACAGAATGGAACGATTAGTGCCTTAGGAGCAATTCAAAAGCCAAAGGCTGCAGTCACCTGAACATAAGAACATAAGAAATAAGAGCAGGAGTAGCGATATGCTCCTCCAGCCTGCTCTGCCAATCAGCAAGATCATTGCTGAACTTTTACCCAAACTACAATGTCCTGCCCTACCCTCATAACCATAGATCCCCTTGGTGTCCAAAAATCTTTCATACACAGTCATGAATACACCTGGCCATTCTAAACATGAGCATTTATTTCTACTCTCTTTTCCCTGTCCATTAGCCAATCCTCAATTCATGCAAATATATTATTCCCAATACCATGAGCCCTAATCTTGTGTATCATCCTATTGGGTGACACCATAATGAATATCTTCTGAAACTCCAAATGTATTATACTCACTGGTTCCCTTATTTATCTTGCTAGTTACACTTTCAAAAGCTCTGATAGATTAGCCAAATACAAATTTCCCTTTCTTAAATCTATGTTGACTCTGGCTAATCATGTTATGATTTTCCAAGTATCCCATTACCACATATTTAATAATAGATTCCCTTGCACTTGCCATGGACAGAATTTGTATGTTTTCTTATTGTCCGTGAACGAAGTGTTTTGCATGTGAGGTTTGTGTATTCTTACCCTCAGAATGGCTGTCCCAATTTAAATATCCTAGCAGCAAGTTGTTTGTGAGTTTTAAAATAAAGAAGGATATTTATTATCCCACACTTTCCCCAGAAGTTTAAAAATGTGACATCTAACACAAACTTTCACTCATACAAAGATTAGATACAGATGAGGGAAAAAATCAATACAGTTACTAGTTGGGACTATTTCAGTTTCTTTTGTAGCCTGTAGGCTCTTAGATGAAGTACCATGGGTTATTTAGTCTCAATTTTAGTCACCTTGCAAACATATCTCACTAATGGATACGATATCAAACCCATTTATCTATATATGTGACATTGATTAATTAATCTTCTTATCAATGCTTCATGCATTCATATATAGTACCTTTAAGTTAAAATCATTGCTTTTTCCCTGAAGTGGCCTTGCTCGTTAAGCTCTCTGTCCCTCCTGAAACAACCTGCTTGATTTTATCCAAAGCGCTACTCTGCTCTATAGGCTTGACTTTTCTCTGAAGACTGAGATCTTAAAGTGTTTTTCTGCAGGTGAGGCTTGGCCATACAGTTCAGATATTTAAAAGAAAAGGTTGCAGTTGGCCCAAATAAATTAAAAGTGTAACAGTGTTTGTAACATTGTATGAAACAAGCATTTTTATTGCATTTTCTACTTGGGTTACCAAACTTTAAGCTCTATATATTTGCATCCCCAAATCTTTCTGATCTTTGACTTTTGTGTCTGAGCATCCACTTAAAGAATATGCTTTCCCTCGGGTTATCTTTTAGTTGAGGTTTTGAGATTTAGATGTTCAACATTTAGAAGCACAGCTAACAGAGTAATTTTGTTGTCAGGGAGCATAAAGAATTGTCAATGGTAACCAGGTGGTAGAGATCATTCCACATCCCTCACATGATTATTCTTGGGCTTAATTGATAGTGGGAGAGTTAATTGTCTGAGGAAGAGATCAAGTTTGTCTAACTTCTTGACATTTTGAAACTCTGAATTAAGATCAGAATACAAAGCCTCAAGAGAGAGCTTTATGGACTTTATAAAAAGCTTGGCATAAGTTCAGTGCTTGGATCATTATTTTTTGAGAGGAACATGCCTTAGACTAGTACAGGTAGCACAATATTCCTTTACTTGTCTTTTATATAATCCATATCAACTGTTGCACTAACTTACATCAAACTTACATCCTGAATACTGTAAAGAAAAAAATTGCAGGGCTATGAGGAAGGAGCAGGGTGAGTGGGACTAATTGGATAGCTCTTTCAAAGAACATTATAGACTGAATGGCCTTTTTCTGAGTGGCATGATTCTATATGGGAAATTTCAATACTGATAAGTATGTAGGTTTTGTAAAGGTTAGGGACTGGGGTGGCATGATTAAATTGACCAAAAGTATCAACGGGCAGAATATTATACATCCCTGGGGGCAGCTTGGCAGGGTGACATGTTGGCAGGTGGGTAAAATTTGGCGTAATGCCATGGGGTAGCACCAAACCGCCACCCGCATCCGACTGCAATTTTGGGCATGGCTGGGATGGCCTTGGGCAGCTGATCTGCCTCTGGGCCAAGTGAAGCCCTTAAGTAGCCAATCAATAGTCACTTAAGGGCCTCTTCCCATCTCAACCCATCTCAACCCATAACTTTTCCTGTGTCGAGCAGCAGTGGGAAACCCAGAAGCTCTCAGTGCTCGGGCTGTTGGCAGGCATTGGGAGTTTGCTGCTTTATGGGATCCCTGGGCCCATTAGCAACCCTTCCAAGTCCTGGTTTCCCCTCTTCCCTCCCCTCCTGCCTGCGCTGGATTATCCACCCCCAACCCCCCTCCCCCTTCACCAGTGCCTTCTATCCTGGATGACTGAAACCACCCCCTGGCACTTACTTCCCAATCCCGCTCCAGTGATGATCGCCATTGGGGGTTGAATGCAATTCTAGCTTTGGTCACCTCTCTTGGTGATGCGGGACCAGAGACCTGCTAGCCATTTGACTGGCAGCCTGCACTCAGAGGCGAGACGTTCACCCCAGATCTCATCTCAAACCAACTTACACCCCGCCAAGTGTTAAATGGCTGTTGGACTCCAGTTTTGCTAGGGCTCTTTGATGCCACACTTGGTCAAATGCTGCCTTGATGTCAAGGGCAGTCACTCTCACCTCACCTCTTAAGTTCAGCTCTTTTGTCCATGTTTGGACCAAGGATATAATGAGATCAGGAACTGAATGCCCTGGCAGAACCCAAGCTGGGTGTCAGTGAGCAGGTTGTTGCTGAGTAAGTGCCGCTTGATAGCACTGTCAACCACCCCTCCCATCACTTTGCTGATGATCGAAAGTAGGTTGATGGGGTGGTAATTGGACGGGTTGGATTTGTCCTGCTTTTAGTGGACAGAATATACCTAGGCAATTTTATGCATTGCTGGGTTAATGCCAGTGCTGTCGCTGTATTGGGACTGCTTGGTTGAGAGCACAGCTAGTCCTTGAGCACAAGTTTCCAGTACTATTGCTAAAATGTTGCCAGTGCTCATAACCTTGTAGTTTCCAGTGACTTCAGCCATTTCTTGATATTATCTGGAGTGAATTGAATTAGCTGAAGACTAGCATCTGTGATTATAGCAACATCAAGAGAAGGCTGAGATAGATCATGCACTCAGCACTTCTGACTGATAATTGTTGCAAATGCTTCAGCCTTGTCTTTTGTACTGCTGTGCTAGACCACTCATCATTGAAGCTGAGGATATTTGTGGAGCCTGCGCCTCCAGTTAGTTGTTTAATTGTCCACCACCCGTGCATGACCAATTGTGGTCTTAACCCTACTTTCGCCCCCCATAACCGTGGTCTCCCTTATAGACCAAAAATCTGTCTATCTCAGCCTTGAATAAACCCAATGACCAAATCTCCAATGCTCTCTGTGGAAGAAAATTCCAAAAACTAATGACCCTCTAAGAGAATAAATTTCTCCTCATCTCTGCCTTAAATGGGAGACCCTTGTTTTTAAACTGAGCCCCCAAGTTCTAGATTCCCCATGAGAGGAAACATCCTCTCAGCATTTATGCTGTCAAGCCCCTTCAGCATCTTATATGTTTAAATGAGACCACATCTCATTCTTCTAAACACCGATGAGTTTAGGCACAAACTGTTCAACCTTTACTCATAAGATAACCTTCATCCCAGAAATCAGCCTAGTGAACCTATTGATAAGATCCTGAGGGGACTTGACAGGGTGAATGTGGAAGGGATGTTTCCTCTTCTGGGAGAATCTAGAACTAGGGGTCACTGTTTAAAAATAAGGGGCAACTCATTTAAGACAGAGATGAGGGAAAACAAATTCTCGCAGAGGATTGTGAGACTTTGGAATTCTCTTCCTTAAATGGTAGTTGAGGAAATGTCTTTGAATATCTTTTAGACAGAGGTAGATAGATTTTTGATAAGCAAGGGGGTAATAGGTTAGATAGTTGAGATTAAAATCAGATCAGCCATGATCTCATTGAATGGCGGAGCAGGCTCGAAGGGCCGAGTGGTGTAGTCTTGCTCCTGATTCATATATTCATATGAACTCTCTGAACTGCTTCCAATGCAAATATATACCTCATTAAGTAAGGAGACCAAAAATGTACACAATATTATAACTGTGGTCTCCTCCATTGCCTTGCACAGCTGTAGCAAGACTTCGCTGTTTTTATACTCCATCCCTCTTGCAATAAAGTCCAACATTCCATTTGACTTCCTAATTACTTGCTATGTTGCATGCTAACATTTTGTGCTTCATGTACCAGGATCACATACCAGGACATCCAAATCCCTCTGTACCACAGAGTTGTGCAATCTCTCCCCATTTAAATTATATACTACTTTTCTATTTGTCCTGCCAAAGTGGACAACCTCACTTTTTCCCATGTTATACTCCATCTTCCAATGCCAGACTCTTTGTATTCTCCTAACAACTTACTTTCCTTTCGATCTTTGTATCAAGAGCCAATTTGACTACAATGCAGCCAGTCCCTTCATCCAAGTCATCCAAATTATTAAGACCTCAGCACTGATCCCTGTGGCACTCCATTGATTAAAGTTTGCCAAGTTATGCCCAATTATCCCCACTCTCTAATTACTGTTAGTTAGCCAATCTGGTATCCAAGCTAATACATCACCACAAGCTCTTGTCTTGTGTAATAACCTTTTACGTGACACTTTGTCGAATGCTTTTTGGAAATCCAAATACACTGCATCTACTGGTTCCTCTTTATCTGTCCTACTTGTTACATCCTTAAAGAACTCTAATAAGTTTTCCAAAAACGACTGCCTTTTCCCAAAACCAAGTTGACTCTACCTGATTGTGTTATGATTTTCGATATGTCCTGCCACTACTTCATTAATAATGGATTCTAGCATTTTCCAAATGACAGATAGGCTAACATGCCTATAGTTTCCTGATTCCTGTCTCCCTCCTTCCATGAATAGAGGTGTTACATTTACGATTTTTCAATCCTCTAGGACCTTTCCAGAAACCAAGAAATTTTGGAAGATTACAACAAGGCACCCACTATCTCTGCAGTCACTTCTTTTATGACGCTAGGATGCAAGTGATCAGGTCCAAGGAACTTATCAACTTTTAAACCTATTGCTTTTCCCAGTACTTTTTCTCTAATGATTGTCATTGTTTTAAATTCCTCCATCTCTTTTGCCTCTTGTTTTTATACTATTCTTAGGTGCTTTTTAAATCTTCCACTGTGAAGACAGATACAAAATACTTGTTCAAAGACTCTGACATTTTCTCATTTCCCATTGTTAATTCCCCAGTCTCATTCTCTAAGGGACCAATGCTTACTTTAAGAACTCTGTCCCTTTTTATATATTTGTAGAAGCTTTTACTGTTTATTTGTATATTTCTTGGTAGTTTTCTGTCATTGGCTAATTCCTCTCTTTTTTTGATCATCCTTTGCTGGCTTCTAACATTTTCCCAATCTTCTATTAATCTATCATTAATTTTCACAGCATTGCATTTTTTTTTCAATTTGATACCATCCTTCTTGTAGAATGATGGAATGAGTCTTTGTTGAGAGTTATGAAATATCTTCTTAAATGTCTGCCACTGCTTATCGACCTTCTTATTTTTTAAACTAGTTTCCCAGTCCACTGCAACCAGCTTTGTCATCATTCCTTTGTAATTGCCTTTATTTAAGCTAAAGACACTAGTTTCAGACCCATGATTCTCACCCTCAAACTTAATGTGAAATTCTATCATGTTATGATATAATATCATCAATTCTATCATTTAATGTTGCGTAGAGGATCCTTTACTATGAGGCCATTAATTAATTCTGTCTTATTATGCATTACTAGGTCCAAAATAGCCTGCTCCCTGGTTTGTTCCAGAGCATATTGTTCTAAGAAACTGCCCCAAATACTTTGGGCTATGAACTCTCCTCCAGACTACCCTTAGCAATTTGATTCATCTGATCTATATGAAGATTAAAATCGCCCACAATTATTGCAGTAACTTTCTCACAAACCTCATTACTTCTTGATTTTTATTCTTTCTTACAGTGTCAATATTGTTAGGGGGCCTATAAAACACTCCCACCAGTGACATTTTCCTTTGCTATTTCCTATCTCCAGCCAAACTGATTCTACATTTTGACCTACTAAGAAGAGATCATTTCTTACTACTGTACTAATCTGTTCCTTTATTAACAGAGCTACACCATTCCTTTTCTCTTTATTCCTTTCATTCCAAAATATCAAATACCCTTGAATAATCAGGTCCCAGCCTTGGTCAAATTGTAACCTTGTAGCCGCAGAAAGTGGAGCAACAAAAAGGGAACAACAGAGAAGAGAGCAGCAAAGAGGAGAGCAGCAAAGAGAGATCTGAGCTCACAGGAAGCAGTACCACATCATATAGAACATGTTACATATAAATAGAGGTTCAGCTTCCCTAATTCTCCAAAGAGCAGCATTACCGATTGAGGCTGAGGCTGCTACAACAGGTGGCAGCAATCTGTGGTCTCCACGAAGAAGACCTGCCTCCTGCAGGACCTGGTGGCCCCACATTACCAGTAGCTTTAACATCACCAAAGCTTATCATCTTTTTTGTTTCTAGATCCTTCCAGAGAACCATTTGACAAACTTTTCACTTTGCAAGGAGCTTGTAGTTTTGGAGCTATTCCCTTAATGAAAGCGATACCAAATTAAGCTCCTAGAAAGGGTATAATTGAATTCCTGGCTATAAGATCATTTCTGAGAAGTGAACCTGTGACTTGAGGTTGCCCTGGAAATAAAAGCTAAGTAATAAAAAAAGCAAAATAAAGCATATTGAATTTCAGCCGAACACACACAGAACTCTTGGTTTTCAGAAGAAGCAAGCAGATCTTTCTAAGGAAAAAGGTCAGTTTTCTGTTTGGCAGAAAAGAGGATAGACAGGAATTCTGCGTGAAGCAAAGTCCAAGCTAGCTGAAAGGACTGAAACCTAGAAGCTGTGTGAAAAGCTCAGGCATACTAAAAAGTTGTGTATTTTTACCAGAGGTAACCAGACCGTGAACTAGAATGTTATTGATTGGTCAGTTGAAAATGAACTAAGAAAGCTATGCCATCAGGACTGTCATGACCTGAGGGAGAGATGATTTATAGAAGTGCGCCTTGCTGATGACAAGTGTATCTGGGGAAAGCAAGTGGAAAAGAATTGCCAGTGCAAGTGACTCAAAAACAGGATCTATTGAGTTGACAAAGTGAGAGACCCAGTGAAGGACTTTTGGACTGCATGCAACGCCAAATGTGCGTTAGGAGGGCTGCTGGGAATTGCATGAGAATTATCCTTGTTGTTTGGGTTAGTTAAAGGGAAATCTATCATTTCTATTGAAACACCATGGCCAAATTTTTGTCTGGGTGTGGAGGTGCATTTCGGTGCATGAATGGCCAAACTTAAAATTTTATTTTTGGATGATATGCTACTTTCCTTCATATTCCTGACCACACACAATTTTCCTCTGGCCTTTTTTAATTTATTCTTTCATGGGATGTGGGCATCGTTGACAAGGCCAGCATTTGATACCCTTCCTTAATTGCACTTGAACTGAGTGGCTTGCTAGGCCATTTCAAAGGGCAGTTAAGAGTCAACCACATTGCTGTGGGTCTGGAGTCACATGTAGGCCAGACCAGGTAAAGGCATCAGATTTCCTTCCCTAAAGGACATTAGTGAACCAGGTGGGTTTCATCATTACTGAGACTAGCTTTCAATTCCAGCTTTTCATTTATTGGAGTTAAATTCCACCAACTGTCATGGTGGGATTTGAACCCATTTCCCCAGAGCATTAACCTGGGCTTCTGGATTACTAATCCGGTGACAATAACACTATGCCTCCATTGCCTCTAGGTTGGAAATATCTAGTGTGCAAAACAGGTCTGGTTCTCAATTTTAAATGAGGGACAAAAATAGGATATCCTCCCACACACCATTTTTGTCTAGTGGTGCAGGATTTTGGAAGCCCATTCAAAGCACACCAGGTTTGAGAGTTCATGAAGAAAATGGAAAGCCTGCTGAGGAGTCAGGAACATTCTGAAAGGTAAGTGTAGAATGTTGGCACATCTTCAAATGTCATTATTAGGTGCTGTACTGTAATGTTTTTTAATGCAGTGATTCATTATAGGGATCTGTCCTACAAAGGTAAGTTGACCGTTACATTAAGCAGTAATTATTCACATGCATGATGTAGAAAGCATCATAATGTATTAAAGATATTTTAAAAATGTCCTTTGCTATCATGTTTTTGTGCTTTTATTTAACTGGACTGTCAGATCTGGCTGCTTAAAAAAACCCTGATTCTGAAGTTGGAAAAATGGTCTGAACCTACTCTCCCTCCATTGGTTGACAGGCACTCTGCTTTGAAATGGAAATAGATATCTATTCTATCAGTGGAGCTGGAAGCTTTTGTTATGATAGGTATTCTATTATGAATGCTTGGTGATTTAAAATAAAATAACTGCAATGCAACATTTTGCAAAAATATGTTATGATGGAGGTGGTCTTTGTCTGGGTCTTTCAATCTGAAAAGTCACTCACCATGTGACTTGGAAATATTACATAGATTACATAGAAACTAAGAGCTGGACGAGACTATTCGGCTCTTCGAGCCTGCTCCGCCATTCAATATGATCATGGCTGATCCTCTACCTCAATGCCATATTCCTGCTTTCTCTCCATACCCCTCAATGTGTCAATTTCTTTCTTGAGTATATTCAGTGACCTGGCCTCCACAGCCTTCTGTGGTAGAGAATTCCACAGGTTGACCTCCCTCCGAGTGAAGAAATTTTTCCTCACCTCAGTCCCAAATGGCCTGCCCCATATTCTGAAACTGTGGCCCCTGGTTCTAGACTCCCCAACCAAGGGAAACACCCTCCCTGCATTTAGTCTGTCTAGCCCTGTTAGAATTTTATACATTTCAATCAGGTCTCCTCTCATTCTTCTAAACTCTAGTGAATACAGGCCCAGTTGAACCAATCTTTCCTCATAGGACAGTCCTGCCATCCCTGGTATCAGTCTAGTGAACCTTTGCTGCACTCTCTCCATGGTGAGTATATGCTTTCTTAGGTAGGGAGACCAAAACTGCATGCAATACTCCAGGTGTGGTCTCACCAAGGCCTTGTATAACTGCAGTAAGACATCCCTACTTCTGAACTCAAATGCTCTTGCAGTGAAGGCCAACATACCACTTGCCCTCCTAATTGCTTGCTGCACCTGCCTGTTACTTTCATTGACTGGTGTACAAGGACATCCTTCACTATCACTGGTCAAAATCCTGGAATTTCCTACCTAAAAGCACTGTGGGTGTATCTACACCACATGGACTGCAGCGGTTCAAGAAGGCAGCTCACCACCACCTTCTCAAGGGCAACTAGGGATGGGTAGTAAATGCTAGCCCAGCCAGCGAAGCCCACATCCCGTGAATGGATAAAAAAAGCAGGGTGGTAGTAAAATAAAACTACTGCGAGCTGGCCGACCAAGGTACGTTGGAGGCTTCCCTCACACTCATTACTGCCATCATCCTTTGATTTTAATTATTTATCTCTGTATTCAATCAATCATTCAATTCACACGTACAAACATACACCACAGTGCTGCAGCATAACATACGAGAACATTTCACTCTCTAAGCTATGTTTCAAGAGATGTCTTCCTTCCAGCATCTAGAAACCATCCATGGAGTAAGTAATGAATGCTCTGACTTGTCCAGCAACACAAGCTTCACCAGTGTAGTGAGGCTGCCAACTGTTTCAGATGGACATGCTGACACATATTTTTGATGCTTAGACTGTAGTTGCCGTAACACTGCAGGGTTTGTCTGCGGGGGTGGATTGCATGATTGAGTGTGTTCAAAGATAAAGAATTAAAAACCAAGGCTGATAATAGCTACAAGCTTTGAGGATACCACCAATTTCTTTTTCCCTCTTTCCCTGCTTTGCCTCCAATCCCAGGATTTCTAATCTCCCCTCATTGTAAGGAAAATCAAGGTCTGAGAAAAGCCCTGAGAATAATCTGCATGTAGTGAATTCAGAAAATCAGCCTTTTAGTTCCACACAAACCAAATCAAACTTATTAGGTAAAAGCAAAATACTGCGGATGCTAGAAATCTGAAACAAAAACAGAAAATGCTGGAAAAGCTCAGCAGGTCCGGCAGCTTCCATGGAGAGAGAAAGAATACAAAGTTAATGTTTTGAGTCCTTATGACCCCGCTTCAGCTCTGAAGAAGGGTCATACGGACTCGAAACGTTAACTCTGTTTCTCTCTCCACAGATGCTATCAGATTCTTACTTGATCTGCTGCTGCCCTGCCTCATCATTAAGGTGTTGTGACTCAAAGTGTGATGCAGATTGATGGACAAGTTGTTGCCATTCTGAATGTAAGCTCATCCCAGTCACTAGTGTTAATGCTGCAGTGCTTCAAGGAGAGCTTCAGAGTGCCTTTGAAGCATTTGCTTTGTCCTACATACAAACATGCAAACAGACAAGTTAGGAGCTGGAGTAGGCCATTCGGCTCCTCAAACCTGCTTCTCCATTTGTTAAGATCATGGCTGATCTGATTGTGGCCTCAACTCCAATTTCCAGCCTACACCTGATACCCTATGACACCCTTGTTAGTCAAGAATCTATCTAACTCAGCCTTAAAAATATTCAATGACACTGTCTCCACTGCCTTCTGGAGAAGATAGCTCCACAGACTAACAGCCCCCGAGAGAAAAAAATTCTCCTCATCCCTATCCTCCCCTGGAATGCCGGCCATTTGAGAGTTGACAGAACAGGACCTGTTGGGGAAATCACTTGTTGGCCATCCAGACACAATGTCCAGTTCATTAAAGTTGATTTTGCAGGAGTTTTGCCTGAGTGCTTGTGGAGCTGGCCTCAAGGAGGCCACTAGCATTTGTTCAAAAACAGAAAATGCCGGAAAAACTCAGCAGGTCTGACAGCATCTGTGGAGAGAGAAACAAAGTTGACATTTCGAGTCCGTATTACCCTTCTTCAGAGCTAAGAGAAGTAAAAATCTGAAGAAATTTATGCTGTTTAAGTTGGTGGGGGGGGGTAGGGCTGACACTGGCCCACCCCTCCATCACCCCCAACGCCTCATCCCCTTCCCACGGCACCTTCCCAGGCAATCGCAGAAGGTGCAACACCTGCCCCTTTACTTCCTCCCTCCTCACCATCCAAGGCCCCAAACACTCCTTTCAGGTGAAGCAGTGCTTCACTTGCACCTCCTTCAATTTAGTCTACTGCATTCACTGCTCCCAATGAGGTTCCTTTACACTGGGGAGACCAGACGCAGACAGGGTGACCGCTTTGCGGAACACCTTCAGTCTGTCCGCAAGCATAGACCAGACCTTCCTGTCGCTTGTCATTTCAACAAACCACCCAGCTCTCATGCCCACATGTCCATCCTTGGCCTGCTGCAATGCTCCAGTGAAGCCCAACTGAAGGAACAGAACCTCATCTTCCGATTCAGCACTTTACAGCCTTCTGGACTTAACATTGCTTTTTCTCTAGCATTTGTTCAATGGTCCTCCCACTGAATCTGGAGGATGCGGCAGAGGTGTTGCTGATGGAATTTCTCTCACTCTTGTGTGTTGCAGATAAACTATCAATGTCTCACTGCAATACAGGACGTGGTTTCGGCAACTGCTCCATACACTAAGACTTTTGTTGACTTGTGGAAATCTTTGTTGTCAAACATTAGCTGCTGTCGTTTGTAGAAGGCTGAGCTGGTGCAGCTGATCCAGTGTTGGATCTCTTCTTCAATGGTGGCCTTTTGAGAGAGATGGCTGCCAAGGTATGGGAAGTGCTCAATGTATTCTGGAGTCTCTCCTTCATCATATATGGAAGGTGGAATATTTACCTGACCAGGTATATGAGTTTTGATTTTGCAACATTGAAGGACAGAGATCGAGAGTGGCTTGCAAATCTGATGCAGAGTGGGCAATGACACTGCACTCATCCACAAACTGTAGATGATGTACATCTATGGTTGTCAGTTTAGTTTTGCATATCAGTATGTGCGAAAGTGACTTAAATAAGTTTAAACTTGTCATGAACTCTATGGGAAAGTACATGAAAATATAATAACAGGGTGATATCTGATTGTTTATGTTAAAATGATTTTTACAGTGGGTTTGTTTTTAGATTCAATTCTATTTTTGCATTATGTCACAGGTTGGTGTATAATATTTTGTGCTTTCTCGTGCTTCCTGCAATAATTTCTTATCTAAGTATATCTGTACTATTGGGAACATTGAGTTCCATTTGTGAATCTTTGTTTTGCAACTTCTATAATAAGAAGTTTTTCGTCACTTTGAATTAAGAAATAAGGGGCGATTAATCTGCAGGTCATGATCTTGTCTGTTAAATTGGGGTCACCCCCACCAATGCTCACCAGCACTTATCCCACCAGAGTTTACAGGATCAGTGGGAGAGCTCCTAATTACCATGGACCAGCTGAAAATAAGTGCCACATTGGGTGGCACTCTGATACTCTCCTGTCCGTGGCATCTGGAAACTCCAGTGCTTGTCTAGCCATGGGTATAGGAGTCGCTCAGGCCCCATCCTCTGACTTCAGCTCCCACTCCCAGGGCCCTCCCCTTGATAAAAGAGGTGACTTTCCTGATAATTGTTTTTAAATTTCTCTGTTTGGGGTTTCAGGATGCTTGGCTGGTCCACATCTGCCCTTTGTGGGAGACCATATGTCTTAACTCACTTGGCATATCGATAGGTCTAATGAGCCTAAGGAACAGAAGCTCCTGGCGAAGGGTGTTTGCACTCCAGCTCTACCCCAGTTCCATCATTTGCATTGTAAGAGGTGAATGCTGCTCTTTCCCCTTACAAGGTAATTTGGAAATTGAGGAAATAGCTGTAGTTTCCTGGATGTTCTGCTGCTCTCCGCTAGAGTTAGGCAGGAGGCTATTAAAACCCATATGAAATTTCCAATCCTATGGTAGAGATTGACAGACAAATGTTTAGGAATATGGGAATTGGTAGATCAGAAAAGACCAAGGTCCATCTAGTTTGCCTACTACCCTCTTATTATATAGTATCATGATATAATAATAGAGTTATTGACAATTAAAAGCAATCAATCACTATCATTTAGTCTATCATAGACTCAGAAATGCCTAGTAATGGAGAGCTTTTGGGAAATTAACATCCAACATCACCTTTTCCCTCAAGCAACTTTACGGAGCAGCAGTTAATCTCCAAGACTTGCGTTGATAAAACTCCATCCCCAACCATGGTACAGACATACAATATTTTTAAAAGTAGCAGTCCAAGTAATTATGCCAAAAAAAAGCCTTAGTTTTGTATCTAGATGCATAGAATATAAAAACAATTTGATAATGTTGAACTTGTACAAGTCCCAGCGCCATGGCTGTATTATTTATGGTTCTGGCAGCCCATTATTGGAAGGATAACAAAGCAATGGTAAAAAAGGAATCAAAAAGTTATAAAATGGAGGTTATAAAAAACCTTTATTCAGAGGGTGACTAGAATTTGGAATTTTCTGCCACAAACCATTGTTGAAACAGAGTCCATATGTAATTTGAAAAGGAAATCAGATAGTTACTAGAAAAGATGAAATATTAAAGCACATGGGGAAAAAGCAAGAGAGTAGGGTTTGATGAGGTCTTTCTGCAGTGTAACATTTTATGATTCTATATCATGTATTTCATGGCAGATAAACAGCAACTATACGTGGTTCCAACTCTGGCTCCATGGTTCCAGGAATGAGGAACTTCAGTAATGAAGGTAGATTGGAGAAGTTAGGACAGTTTTCCATAAAGAAAAGATGGCTGAGAGGAGATTTGATGGTGGCATTTAAAATCATGAGGGGTCTGGACAGAGTTAATCGGGAGAAACTGTTCCCACTCATGAAAGGATTGAGAATGAGAGGGCCCAGATTTAAAGTAATTGGTAAAAGAAACAGAAGTGATACGGGGTAAAACTTTTTTCATGCAGCAAGTGGTTAGGGTTTAGAATGCACTGCCTGAAAGTGTGGTGGAGGCAAGCTCAACTGAAACATTCAAAAGGGAATTAGACTGTTATCTGAAAAGGAAGAATGTGCAGGGTTACAGGGAGAAGGTTGGGGAATGGTAAGGTGAGTGCTCATTTGCAGAAGAAGTTGGCGGAGGCAGAGAGTGCCCAGAATGCCAGCAGTCAGAGGAGTATTGGAAACCAGGACCGTGCTGAATCCAAGGCAGATGATGAGTCTCTGGAGTCATCCATCAGGTGGCAGATGATGGATGTCCAGCGGGATTTACGTGAACATCTGGCAGAGATCGCTGAGGGTCTGCATGTCATGGACTCTGTCTTGGAGGAGTCCGTGTGGAGCATGAGCACTGCGATGATCTGCAACTCCGAACAAACTCCCTCCGCCATAGACAGACCGGTGACTGTCATGGAGAAGCAGCTCCAGGAACTCAATCAGGGGTTTCTAGGTTGTGTTCGGACCTGCAGGACCTCACACAGGCTGTGATTTCAGCAGGTCACTGCCAGTGTGATAGATGGATAAGGCACTTAGTAACTCTGCCATATGCCCCTTTATCCATGGTGAGCAGGGAGGTGCAAACCAACCTCATGTCGATGGACAAGCTGCGGTTTGTATCTGTGGGCACCTCTCAGGGCGCTCTGAATGATGGCTGCAGCTCCTCCACCTCACAAAGACAGCAATCACAAACACAAGTTTAAATCACTTTGAGTACAAGAGGGATTGTCACAGATGAAGTTTATTTATTTGAAACGTGTGTTCTGTTCATTTTGAATCTTTTAACCTACCATATAAATGTCTCATTGGGCTGGGATGCATTATCTCCCCCTGGTAATGATATTTTTGTTTAGTTAGCTAAGTTTCCATTTATGGTTTTGTTTTAGTTACAGTGCCCCATCAGGTGCTGTCACCCTCTTTGATTATTATTTTTTGATCATCCATTCCATAGAACCATAGAAAAGTTACAGCACAGAAGGAGGCCATTTGGCCCATCTTGTCCATGCCAGTCCCTGGACACTCAGGTGCCCTTTCTAATCCCACCTTCTAATTCCTTTAGAAGAGTCTATAAATGCTTCAGTGCAATGGCCTGAATGTGCTTCATGACTGTCATTGGTGATTGGACTGGGAGCTGCATTTAACACAAGGGAGGGACCACAAATTTTATTTCAGAGTTCGGACCTTGACTCAAGAATGACAGGGTGGCCTCGTCAGGGAAGAACAGTAAGGCAGCATTTCCCTTGCCTTCACTTCCAATACATGCCTTGGAAGCCTAGCTGAAATTCCTGAGAATTAACGCCTCCCGGTCTCTTTGTCTCCCAGGATCCTCACTTTGACATCCTGCTCCTCATCCTGGGGCTCCACCGCTCCTCCTAAGACCCAACACTTGAATCAGCCACTGTGACCTGTGGAGCAACATCACTGTCTTCATCCTCCAATGGCTCCCCCCATGAAAAAGTTGGTTTGTGCAGTGCACAGCAGACTAGCACAATAAGTGGGGCATGCTCAGGAAGATACTGAAGTGCTCCCCCTGATCAGTCAGGCAGCGGAACCTCATCTTGATTAGCCCTATGATGCTTTCAATTACTGCCCATGTGGAGGCTTGACTGTGATTGTAGGTCTCCTTGGCTTCTGTCCTTGGGTGTTTCAGTGGGGTCATGAGCCACCTTTTCTGCAGGTAGTCTTTCTTCCCAAGGAGCCAGCCATCCAAGCAAGTGGAATAGCCTTGGCACATGGGAGTGATGGAGGATGTAGGCATCATGGCAGCTTCCTGGATATCTGGCACAGACCTGCAAAAGCTGAGCCTTGTGGTCACAAACAATCCGGACATTCATGGAGTGGAAGCCCTTCCTATTGACGAAAGCACCCGTCTCGTCTGCTAGCACCTTTATGGGCACATGGGTACAGTCAATGGCTCCTGGGATGCGGGAAACCCGGCAATTGCAGCGAAGCCTCTGGCTCGCTCAGCCTGGCTGGCTTCGCTGGTCCATAAGTAAATAGATGTGCTGACACTGCAGAAGAGAGCATCAGTGACCAGCTTGATGCAGCTATGGGCAGCCAATTGTGAGACTCCACATAGGTCTCCCACTGACCCCTGGAAAGAACCTGAGACAACAAAATTCTGGGCCACTGTAACCTTCAGAGCCACTGGCTTAGGATGGCCACCAGCACATCGCTGGACCAATCATCTCATATATGGAGGTCACTGTGTCCTTGGAAATGTGAACCTTCCTTCGACACTGGACCTCAGACATGTCCAGGTAGCAAGAGCACTGCCTGTAAGCTCTGCCTGCTGGAAAATGGCGTCTTCAATGGACCCTTCTGCCTTGTCCTTCCTTCTGCCTTGTCCTTCCTACAGACTCTGTACCCCATCTGACCACGCCTCTCTCTCCACAGGTCGCATTATGGGATGGTGCTTGCAGCGTAGGCAATGCCCATACTCTTCATGATGTTTGCATAGGGTTGTGCACTGAAGAAGCCTCATGGAAAAAAGCTTCTGTAAATGCTGAGAAATCAAAGGGATCTCCAGAACACAGGAAAAATCCCAAAAACTCTCAAAAAGCCAACTCCAACCAACTCCCAACAAAACTCCTACCTACTCACCTCACCAAGATCCTGTGTGCCTTATATTCTGCCCCAGATATAGAAATCATGAAAAATGTGATATCCACTAGGTCAAATGGCCTGTGCACTGAGCATAAAAGCACCTGGGCCACTCAAAATCGGAGATAATTGCCTTTTAAACTGACTTAGCTGGCCCTTTATTTGTCAGCGGACATGGTTCTGAACTGCACGCTGACCAAAATATCACAAGCCTGCGAAATGACATTGGGACACCTTCCCGACGTCACCCCATGCCATTTCACACTCTGACAGGACCGCCGAGCGCCCACTCCGCAGATGTAATATCTCGGCCTATGTTTTGAGTTTTGCAAGCACAGGCTTGTTGGGTATGGTCAGCACTTTGCCTGTTGTGAACAGCTGAAGGGATGTGTTGTTTGGTACGATCTGCCAGTCATTGTGATGGATGTCGTACCTGGCATTACAGCGGTACTGCAATACATATACAACATCACTCAGCTGTGTGACAGGCAGAATGTCTTTTTGGCTTGATGGCAGCATCCTGCTATTGGAAAATACAACTTGTGTTGCTATTGCATAGTAACAGTGTGCAACTCAATGTGCTAGTTGAGAAATCTGCCAATGGGTTCTCTACAACTGTCTACCACAAGCCAACCTTCACTGGTCAATATACATGTTAGGATTCCTACAGTTCCACATCCTATAATATTGGCCTGATTGGCAACCTCGTAAATGGGGCCTGAGCCATTTTTTCACCATGCAAACTTCATTCTGAAATAGGTGCATCAAAGGCATCCTGCAAAACAATGACCACCCTGATCAAATCATTGCTTACTGTATATCACACAAGCTCATGAACGGGCCTAAGGCTGTCGCTTTCAGCCCTGAAAATTTCCCAGTCTACCTCCGATTACCCTGGGAGGGTAAGGTCTCTCAAACATTTGAGCAACAGGTGAAGTTAGCTGTTTCACACTGCTACTATGCAGTAACAACATTATTGATATTCTCCACAAATCACAAATGAGCAATGTGATCCATGCATTTCAGCACTGGTGTGATGTCATGTATGTGGGCCGTACATCCCAAAGATTGATGAATCATATCAAACAGCATGTCGCTTTGGCTGATCACAACAGGCAAAGCACTGAGCATTCCCAACCAGCCCATGCTTGCAAAACTCAAAATATAGAGTTGAATTTTCCCAGAATTGCATTAAGTGCAGTAGCAGGTGGGTAAAATAGAATCCTACTGGCTGATGAAAATGGCGGGTTTTCACTCTGTATCTGCCCAAGCCCACCTCATTATAGATTCACTTCCACGAAACATGGCGTTTCCATGGCGGGCAGGCTCTCATTCGCCTGCTCACCACCATCCCGCTGTTGCACCACGCCGGCCACCATCTTTAATAGGCAGCCGCCAGCAAAGCGCTCATCACCACCAGCTCACCACTGCTGTCTGAGAGACAAGGCCAGCAAAGGACAAAAGACTGCAGCCCCCCTGCTTCAACGATGGGTCCCTTGAGCAACTGCTGGATGCCGTGGAGGCCCAATGGGATGTGCTCTACCCCACCAGCTCAGGCTGTGGGATGGGTAGCAATGTCACCAACCCGGATTGTGAGGCGGTGGCAGCAGTGGTCAGTGTGAACTCCTTACAGAGGAGGACAGCCACCCAGTGCCACAAAACGATGAATGATCTCTTCTGTTCCAGCAGGGTAAGTCATTCTTTTCATCACTCCCAACTCACACACTCACAAACCTATCACACACCCACAGGGGCCTCACTCACTGCCAGTGCATGGACCATCACCATCACTCTCTCGCACACACCATCATTGTCCTCATCCTGTCCATGGGACCATTCACCACCCAAATAGGCCAGGCATTCCTATCACCTGGCCCAGTAGGTGTCCTGATACACTCTCCCCATCTCTATCCATGCAGGACAAACTGGCTCACAACAGGAGGGAAAGGTTGCAGACAGGTGGAGGAATGCTGGAATTCAAAGTTCTCACATAATTTGAAAACAGATCCATCCAGCTGGCCAGCGATGACCAGGACCGGTCCTGTGCTGACAGTGAGGTTGGTGGTGCTCTATCAAGTGAGGATCCAGCAGTTCAACATCCATCAGACAACCATGCTGTGAGTGATGTGTCCTGTTTCACAGGCCACTGCCATGCACTAATTATCTCCCCTTGCTTTCACAGGCACATCTGGGAAGCAACTGACGGAGTCCACGACCCAGAACCTCCAAGCAAACTCTGGAGAAACCCCTGAAGAGTAATCTGAAGGCACCCTCCCTGAAGTCCCATCACAACACGCCCTTCACCAGCATAGAGATATACACCTCGGTGGGACCTAACTTTAGAGTAGCCTCGGGATCACAATCTGGTGAGCACATCGCACTTTCTGATCCACAGCAGGTGGATGCAGAGTTTTCCCAGGTCCCCAGCACTTGGAGGACAGCTAGAGTCCAGAATGTTGCTGAGTCCAATTCAGATGATGAGCCTGTGGACTCGGTCATGTCACAGTTGCTGGAGCTGCAAAGGCAAGTTCGGGAACATGAGGAAGGTATGTCCGCTGCAATCCTCAGATTGTAAGGCATGTTGGAGAAGTCTGTCCATCTTCAAGCTAAGGTGATAGCATCGCCATTGCAATGCATCAAGGTCAACACTGGCAGGAGGGCAGCTGCCCTGGAGGCCTTGGTCCAGGACATCACTCCTGCACTGCTGCACGGGCTTAACTCCATCGCTGAGGCCATGGTTGGCCTCCAACAGTGTGTATGTGAAAGAGATGCTGGGCAGCTCGATCGCACTCCAGCTAGCCCTTCCGCTCATGGAGTCAGCCGGGGGCCCTCGGGTACCCATAGGGAGGAGAATCAGCAGGTGCACACTCCGGGGCCATCCACCCAGGTGACGCTGGCAGTGACCAGCCCATCCGAATCCCCTTTTCCTGTGACCTCCACAGATCCAGCTTCACAGGCCGAGGAGGGTGCCACTGCCACACAGCAGGACCCCAAAAACAGGCCAGGGCCCTCCAAGTCTTGGCCCTCCAGAGGACGCCTGCTAAAGTCATCACAGACAGGGCGTAGTAGTCAGCAGGCTGACTCCACCTCTGCTGTGGATATCCAGGGAGCACCAAGATGCAGCAGCAGAGTTAACACAGTTAAGGAGAATTAGTTGTATAGTCTGGGCACAGGGGGTAATCACTTGTTCACTATTGTCAATAAACTCCTAAGAATGTCTCCCTGCCTATGGCTCCTTGTTCTGATGAGCAGTTTTCTTGTCACTCAGATGTGAAACCTTTTTGCACAAGATAAAAGGCAGGTGTCTCAGTCCAGGGCCTCTTCCCTGTGCTCTGTGCGGCCTTCAGACCGGAGTGATGGTCCAGCCTCACACTCCCTGGAAACATTACTGATGCCTGCACCTCGACAGTGCTGGTCAATGCTGCCAGAATGTAGTGGGCAGGGGCCACAGAGTTCCCTCATACTCTGTGTACTCTCAGCACCTTTAAGGTGGGGCTGGCCCCCATCACAACAGCACCCATGACCAGTGATGCTGTGCACCAGCTCCTGAAGGGCTGAGGTGCTGAAGGCGGACACAGCATCAGATGCGTCTAAAGTTTCAAGGCTGCATCTCTGAGATGGCCCTGATCAAGGAGCACAAGCAAACTGCCCTCAGCCAGACAGGAGTCAGACATTCTTAGAGGTTATGTGAAGATCTATGGAGTGTCCTCACTGCATGTCATCATCATCCTCCACAAATCTGGCAGCTATGAGGGCCTCCTGAGTGCTCCTGCCTCGTCTAGCCAGTGCGAGAGACTCATCCCCATCATCATCACCACCGAGGACCCCCTCACCCTCATCCCCATCGGCTTCCTCCTCATCAGGGGAGACATGCAGCTCCTCCACCTCTTCCTCAGCCAGCTCCTTTCCCTGTTGCAACGCTAGGTTATAAAGGGCGCAGCAGACAATGATGATACATGACAACCTCTGTGGACTGTATTGCAGGGCTCCGCCAGACCAGTGCAGGCAATGGATCCACACCTTTAGTTGGTTTGCTCCGCCAAGTTGCGAGCTGCAGCATGAGCCTCATTATAGCATCGCTCTGCTGCATCCTAGGCCACCGCACGGGTATCATCAGCCACGGCCTCTGTGGGTAACCCTTGTCCCCGAGGAGCCAACCCTGCAGCTTCTGTGGACCCTGGAAGACTGCAGGGATCTGTGACTGACTGAGGGTGTAGGAGACATGCACACTCCCTGGAAACCATGCACACACCTGCAGGATGAGTTTCTGATAGTCGCTCACCAGCTGCATGTTCAGTGAGTGGAAGACCTTGCAGTTTATAAAGTTCACTGAGTGTAGCGACGAAGATCTGAGCGCCACATGAGTACAGTCAGTCGCACCCTGCACCTGTGGGAATCCCGAGATCCAGGTGAATCTAATGGCCCTTGCGTCCTGGTCCCGGGCGAAATGCACAAAGTTGTGCCCATGCAGAAGATGGCATCTGTGACCTCATGGATGCATTTGTGGGTGGCGGATTGTGAAATCCCACAGGGGTCACCTGTGGAGCCCTGAAAGAAGCCACTGGCATAGAAATTGAGCGCCGTGGTCATGTTCACAGCCACTGGCAGTGGACATCCTCCATGTCCCCTTGGCACCAAGTCCTGCAGTAAGTGGCAGATGTGAGCCACCAGGACCCTAGACATGTGCAGTCATCACCAACACTGGTTCTCAATCATCAGCAGGAATGACAGGCGGTGTCTATAGACCCTGGGTGTTGCTAGGCACCCACTAGCCACGGCTTGCTGTCGCCCCTGGGCAGCGTGTACGAGACCCCCTGTTGCCCCTTCTTCATGAGGTTGCTGCTCCAACCTTTGCATAGCCAGGAGCCTCAGTCGCTCTCTCCTCCATCTTCTACGGTCTCTGTAGGCCATCAGGCATACAGCTAGATCACCAGGATCCATAATCCTGACATGGCCCTCATGCAGCATGATAGAGAGAGATGTGGTTATCATGGCTGTACTTAGCACCTTTCCTGGCCCTGTGTGACACCCCTTAACAGTTCCCAGAGAGTACTGGTCGTCCCTTGGATGGTCAGAGATGAGTACGTTGCATGGCTGCCCTGTCAACCTGCGACATGGGGGACACTGGTCCAAACCAAATTGCTGAGGTTGCAAGGGGTTGTAAGCACCTCCAGCAGTGACTGTTACATGGCCAGTGTTGACGAGGAGATTGTGCAATGTGGGCAGTCCAACTGCTCCGTGGTCCAATAAAATGGTGGCGGACTTGAAGTCCATGCCGGGGGGTTGGTGGGGTGAGGGGTGGGGTAAGATATAGAGTGCTTGGTGGCCCTTTGGTGCCTCCACGTTACTTGCATGGGTGGGCATTCTACGAGCCTGACCTTAATCATATCACTGTGGCTGTGCCTGATCTGTTTCAGATGTGGAGACATGGTCAGTTTATACAGGTGACCCTAATGCGTGGCCACTTCACTCACTTACCCTGTCCCCCATCAGTATGCAGGATGCAGACATAACCCTCAGCAGTCACATCCGAGGCTGGCCAGCACTTGCCCCTAGACATCCCCCATCCCTCAGCAGTCGTCTCCGGGGCCCGGCATCAGTTGCCCCCATCCCCCAGTGCCCCGGAGGCCTGTAAACAATAGGTGAGCTGAGGTGAATGCTGCTGCTCACTCACCTCAGGTCCCCCAAAGTGAAGGCCGCCAAGTACACGTTGCCTGCGTGCTGTTGTGAAACACGTCGGCGTGCTTTCCTGTCAATATGGATGGACGATACAGCGGGGTTCCAAGAGCCTGGCAGGATGGCCTTTTAATTATTTGCTAATGTATTACAATTAGCTCCCCGCTGACCAATGACTAGAAACGCGGCCCGCCATCAGCAGATTGAGAGGAAGATCGCGACCTGCCTTCACACCATCGTGAAGTGGGTGGCTGGCATACCACCTATTACACCTGCTGCCAGCAGGCTCAGAAAATTCTGCCCACAGTGTCCAATATGAGATGTGATTCTGCGATTAGACAGCACCTACTAAACAAACCTGATTGTACTAAGAATTATAATGAAAACCAATTTAAGATTATCAGTCAGACTCGCAGTGTGGCTCACTTACACATGCTAGGAGTCACATATTCACACAATGGGCCCTGCCCTTTGCAGACAGAAGGAGCGTCCATGCATTATGCCTTTTCCAACTAAACAAAATCTTGGGAATCAACCATTCCCTGGTTCATTTCCCCATGGCAATGCATTGACCAATCAGAGTCAACTAAGCTCGTTTGAATTTAAAACAAAAGCTTGGCAGTTAACAGTTAACTGTTCTCTGCTGCATTCCCCATGGCAATACTTCTACCAATCAGAGCCCACTTGCCAACCAATTAGTAATCTCTTCTCATGCGGTATAAATTGTTGTTCTCTTTACTGTTGGATTATTTTGCATAGTTGTCCTAATGAGTGCAAGACTGAAAGATTTGGTAGCCTATCTTTTATTCAGCAATACTCAAGTTCTGTACTACCAAACGACTATTAATACAGGGTACCTATAGCATAGAAACAGGCCATTTGGCCTAATAGATCCATTTTTTAAATGTTCGCTCATAGGATGTGGGCGTCGCTGCCAGCATTTATTGCCCTTTTCTAATTGCCCTTGAGAACTGAGTGCCTTTCAGAGGGCATTTAAGAGTCAATCACATTGCTGTGGGTCTGGAGTCACATGTAGGTCAATCCAGGTAAGGATGGCAGATTTGCTTCCCTAACAGACGTTAGTGAACTAGTTGGGATTTTACGACAATCAGCAATGGATTCATGGTCATCATCCAGATTTTATTGAATTCAAATTTCACCATCTGCCATGGTGGGAATGGATGTATGTTGGTGTATGTACTCGACACGAGTCTCTTCTCATCCTTCTCCATATAATGCTATTATCTTCTATTCTTTTCTCCATCATGTTCTTACCTACTTTCTCCATAAATGAGTCTCTGCTATTCACCTCAAATGCTTTTTTTGTAATGAGCTCAGCAGTCTCATTCTCTGGGTAAAGATGGTTCTCCTGAATTCCAATTGAATTTATTAATGACAACATTATGTTTATGTCCCCTGGTTTTGGTATCGCCCAAAAATGAAAACCTCTACTCACAGCTGCCTTATCATAATCTTAAAGCCCTCTATCAGGTCAGCCCTCAGTTGTCTATTTCTGGAGTTCAATATTTCCTGATAATTTTTTTTTCATTCATTCATAGGATGTGGGCTTCGCTGGCTGAGCCAGCATTTATTTCCCATCCTAGTTGCCCTTGAGAAGGTGGTGGTGAGCTGCCTTCTTGAACCTTTACAGTGCATGAGGTATAGGTATACCCACAGTGCTGTTAGGAAGGGAGTTCCAGGACTTTGACCCAGCGATAGTGAAGGAACGGGGATATATTTCCAAGTCAGGATGGTGAGCGACTTGGAGGGGAACTTCCAGGTGGTGGTGTTCCCATCTATCTGCTGCCCTTGTCCTTCTAGATGGGAGTTTGGAACCCACGGTTGGAGGTGATAACTTCTCAATTCTGTTATGAATCCAGAATGTATACAGTATTTGAAAGGGGAGAAATTCTGAGTGGCTGCATCTGCATGTATGCTATACGACCCCTCATGAAATGTGTGCACAATTGAGGAACATACGCACCTTCACCTTGCTGCTGATACCGCACAATCTTATTTTACTATAGGTGGGCTTTAAGGGAGCAATGTTGCCGTAGAGATCTACTGGGCCATTATAAGCCATCATTACAGTTCCTAATTTAGTGGTGTGTTCTGCAGCCCTTTAAAAGCTGCTGCCTTACTAGATTTGACAGACAACTCTCTGGCAAGCTTTCTCTGTTCCTGTATCCTATTCAAGGTAGGAAGTAGGCCTCGCATTGGAAAACTGCATTATGCATGCAGATGCATATGTGTATACCATTCCAATTTGTCGTGATGACAATAACAGGGCTATTAACTTGGAAAATAGAAATTTTATTAAGCTCCTAAAAGTTCTAGAGTACAAGTGTGATTTCCAGTGAAATTTTTGGAGGAAAAGTACATGTTGAAAATAAATCCTAAAGTCTATAATAATAAAACCTCACATTCTTAACCTTTTAATAAAGCAGAATGAATCCATCTTTCCAGCATTCAGTTGAAAGCTCCCAACAAATGTAAATTTACTTTATGCAACCATTGATTAATTAAATTCAGCATGTTTATTAACAAAATGTATGAGATTATGTTTGATTATGGGAAGGGATTTTTTTGGCACTGAGTGCTTTTAGGGCTGCATGGGAACAGGAGAAACTTTCAAGGAGAACCATATGATTTACAAGCTATCTTCCGTTCATTTTGACCTTTTGCCATGCTAACATAAAACTCTCATGTTCAAAGCAGAAATCGAGCTTAGCAGGCAATCAGGAATGAGTAAATTGCTTTATCTTAAACTGAATGGGGAAATCACCCATTTAAATACACATAAAATAAGATTTTACATTTATATAGTGCCTTTCATGTCCTCAGAATATCCCAAAAGGATCCCCGACTGATGAGGTACTTTTGAAGTGTAGTCACTCTTGCCTGATAGGCAAACATGGCAGCCAATTTGCACCTAGCAAGGTCCCAGAAATCAATAAGATAAATGACAGATAACCTTTGTTCCTTGTGGTGTGAATTGAGGGATAAATGTTGGTCAGGATACTGGGAGAATTCCTCGGGTCTTCTTCATGTCATGTTCACATTTTGGATTATACATACGTACTGATCTTGTGAGAAAGAATATTTACTCTTGCAGTAAAGCATGAAAGGTGACAACACCAGTAACAATCCTGACCCCAAAATAATTGTAACTAAGATGTACACAAAGAACCACAAGGTTCAAAATTAAAGGACAATACCTTGAGGTAAAATTAGAATTTTTTAATGGTTCCCCATATAAGTTAATAATTGTGTGAAATTATGGGCTGGTTTACACACTGACAGTGGGCTCCCTGTGCCCTAGCACAAATGCTGGGAGCAAGCCTGCTTTAATTTTCCAGGCTATATCTCTTTAATTACTATGAGGCAAGACTTCCATCTGTCTCCAGGAGGAAGCCCCACCTCATACAGTTGCTGTCCAATTGGAGGCCGGCAGCACTGCGTGACACCTAGGATCAACGGCTACTGCAGGACGCACAGGAGAAAGAGGAGCCATGAATGTCCCCAAGCTAGCTAAGTCCCGGGTCTTGCCAGGGCCAGTTTGGTAGACCTCGGCAAGGGAAGTTCAGAATGGGGGGGGCGGTGAGGGTTGTGCATTTTGGACAGGGTAGGGGAGGGAGAGTGGATGCAGGGAAGCAAAACTGTGGAGGGGGGAGGTGCGTCTGATTGACACAGAGGGCCTGGGGAAGGAGACACTTCCCCACAACCTTTCACTGATCAGCAGCCCACAGGGTTAAACCTGCTGGGCTAAATGTTGGGCGCAGGCCTCTCCCATTGCCCGTTAAATCAAAGCAGCGGTGGGATGAGACCCTCAATTGGGAATTAATTCCCTACTTTAGGGCCTCAATTGGGCCACTGCAGTTGGCCTACCCTACATCTCCCGCACTGCCCATAAAATAGTGGTGGGGAGGGGGTGGACAGGCCTGCCACTGATGGCATGGCACCCCAATTTAGGAGTCTTTCCATATGTTTTGCTGCCCACTGTTTTCCAGCCCGATATAAGTACAGGTTAGGAGATAATGGAAGCAGGACTAATGATCAGCTGAAAAAGAATCTTGCTAAGAATTACACTGACAACCAATTTAAAATTGTCAGGCAGGCTCGCAGTGTGGTGCATTTGCATGTACTGGAAGCTACATATATTAATACACAGGGCCCTGTTCTTTACTGGCAGAAAGAACATGTAGACACATTGCACCTGTTTCAGCTAAACAAAATAAGTGACAGCCATTCATTGGTGTATTCCTCAGGGTAATGCCTTGACCAATCAGAGTCAAGCTGCCTGGTTCAAATTTCCAGTTATGCTTGGCAGTTAACTGTCAGTCACCATCAATTCATGCATTTTCCATGGTAATGCCTCTACAAATCAGAGTCCATTTGCCAACCAATCAGCACTCTCTTTTCACATAGTATAAATTGTTGTTCGCTTTACATTTGTTATTCTTGTGAATTGTCCTAATGAGTGCAAGATGAAAAGCTTCAACAAAAAAGTCTCTTTTTTCAGCAATACGACAGTCTATTTCCTCTGCCTGGGAGGTCAGTGATGAGATCCATCAATTTAAAATCATAATGAAGAGGTTGAGGAGAGAAGATAGAAGAAATGATTTTGGCAGAGGTTGTAATTCTTTACCACAGGAATTGGTTAGGACAGAGACCATTAGCATCTTTTATTGGAAAATTGGGTAAATGTTTGAAGCATAGGAAGGTACAAGGCTGTGGGAACAGTATGAGACTGTTGTGTTATTTCTGAAATGCCCGAGCAAAAAGACGGCATAGACACAACAAACTGAATGGTCTCCCGCTGTGCTGTAAACTTTTATTGTATGTTCGTTATAAAACTTTGCAATTTTGTAAATAAAATAAGTAAAAAATGCAATTAATAAAATGTCATCTTGTCATCATAGCTGCAATTGAAATGATTCACAATTCTATTAAACTGATTTATGAGTGCTGTCTGTTTTGTTGTCAGGACAGATTTGTAAATAAAAAATGTGCTTATCCAAATTAGGATATCTAAACTTATAAACTGCTATAAAGTTTCTAAAACATTTTTCTTGCCGGGTCTGTTCTCTGACCAGTTTTGACAATCTTTTTCATAGAAGAAAGGATAAACATTAATGCTGGCATTGAGAAAGAAATGTTTGACTATTCAACTCCCTCTTGCTCTTGACAGTTAATTATTTGATCTTGTAATATTTTCAAAGGGACATGTAGTTAATGAATCACTCTTTAGTGTTTACTTTAGTGTTAACTATAACTGCATTATAATTAGACACAGAATTGGGTCATACATTGCTGTGCACAGCACCGAAGTGCACAAATCAATGTATATGCATTTAAATTATGAACACACAAATATGTTTCCCAGAATAATAATTGACATGAGGTAATGAATTAAACAAGTTTTCATTTTCTTGACCAGTTTGGTATGAGGGCCTAGCTTTGATTGAAGAAAGTTTCTCCTCATGATGATCTTTTAAATTTATTCTTTCATGGGATGTGGGTGTCACTGGCAAGGCCAGCATTTGTTGCCCATCCCTAATTCCCCTTGAACTGAGTGGCTTGCTAGACTATTTCAGAGGGCCGTTAAGAGTCAACCACATTGCTGTGGATATGGAGTCATATGTAGACCAGGCCAAGTATCGATGACAGATTTGTTTCCCTAAAGGGCATTAGTGAACCAGATGGGTTTTTACAACAATAGGTGATAATTATTAATTTAATACCAAACTTTTTATTAACTGAATTTAAATTCCTCCAGCTACCATGGTGGGATTTGAACCAATACCCTCAGAACGTTAACCTGGTCCTATCGATTACTAGTACAGTGACAAGAACACTGTGTCACCTTCTGCCCCTGTATTGGGGATGTTGAAATGACTGATTCCCTGATTGGCCGACAGCTTCTCGACCAGCACTGTATGACTTTCAACAATAATTTTTCATTTCCTGCACAAAAAAAGATCTCAAACTAATCTTAATATTGGCACTACTCCAGCAGTTTCCTTAAACTACAGTTGGGAAAGAAAATATGGGGCTGAATTTTACATGGCAAAAGTGAGACTGCTGTAGCCCCACAAAGGCATAATATTTGGTGTGATCATGTTGGGTCAGGAACCTGGCATCATCGCACTGATCCACAATAATACAGCGGGTGTGCAGACTCCAAAATCGGCAGCCTGCCTGCCATTTTGAAACTGATAATTAAAGGGCTAGTTAGCAGTCTGATGGATTGCAGTAATACATTCCCGAAGCGATTTTAAGGTGGGCGCATGAGAAACACGTACAGTGGGAAGCTCGATTTTTTTCCTCCATGTTCTAATGAAAGGGCAGATATAAAGGCTGAGAGTGGATGTGTGCCTGACTTTAGCAGGAGAGGCTGCTGCCAGCTATTTCTTTAGGAACTCTTTGCTGTCCAGAAAGGCAGAAAGATGTGCAAAAAAGACACCCATGCGCACCCACATGTGACTAATGTAGGGTTTCCTTGCATCTTTTCCAGCTGCTACATCATGCTGCTCCATTTCACTTCCGACCGCGATGGAGGCAAGCTGTTGACCCCTTGTCTGGGGTGACTTTGGCGGCTGTCCTCTGGTTGTCTGAGGCCATGAGGGCTCTAGAATGGTGGGCGTCCACTGCACAGTGGCCAGATGCCCATCTGTTGGTGTGGCATTCCGAAGTACCTATGCCATGGCAGATGGGCAGAGGAGAGGATGCCCCCATCAGAAGCGCTTTGAGAGGTGCCCCTGATGGCATCAGATGCTGCTCGGCCTCTGCCATGAGGTCTATTTGGCCTTCCCTGCTTTCTTGAGAGGGACCTGGAGCTGGATGTGACTCCAGGCTCCTAGTCCCCCTCTCATCCTGGTTCTAGGCCTCCGAGATCATTGACAAGGCAATGGAGCACAAGTCAGAATGCAAACCCACTATTGTTTCAGAGATCTGCTGCGTTTGTCCTTGCAGGACAGTCCCCAGCTTGTCATTGGAGGAAGGCATGCATTCTATAGAGTGGGTCATTGCAGCACTCATGGCCTGGATGGACTCCTGCATAGTGCTTGCCAGTATGCACAACCCCTCTGGCATCTCTACCACAATTCCACAAACCACACGCTGAGAATCCAGCATTCCTGCCTAACGGATGACTCCAGAGTCTTGCCATTATACTGTGGCTTAGCATCTTGGTCACCTCCAGCACTCTTCTGACTCCCAGAGATTCGCTCCATCTCAGTCTCTGGCAGCAGCGCATGCGAGTATGATCTCTGCGTACCAGTTTGTGACTCCCTTACTGCCAAGGTGCACTCACTCACTGAGGTGCCTGCATTACGCTGCTGCTGGGTGCAGAGCTGCATCTTCTGAGGCATCCTCTTCCTCCTCAGAGTCTTATATGGGACCACCAGCCTAGGAGCAGCAGCTGCTGATGTTGCACCTGTGTAAGAAATAAAAGTAAGGAGAATTAGGGACATCTTCAACCTTTGAGATGAGTGCGTGGAACCATTGTGAGAAGTGGCTCAGTGTGCGAAACTTGCATCTTTGCATGTGCATTCACACTTTCCTCCCTAATGCATGAAAGTCTGCAAACAAAAGTAGTATGTTCAAGCCATGCACCTGTTTTGAATTACCAGAAGCTTAGAGAACCTATAGTTCCCCATTTCTTTCTCCATGGCAATGCCTCGGCCAATCAGAGTTAACTTGACAACAAATCACCAGCCTTTTCTCCTGTGGCATAACTTTTAGTGATTATTTGAAATTTGGCATTCTTGCATTTGTCTTGATGAGTGCAAGATGAAAAGCTCTAGCAACATGTTTCTCTTTTCAGGAATATCATGGGTTACTGTCTTATGCTGTACACTAAGCAAATTTGCCCAACAAATGCACAAAGCTAGGAGAATCTGATAAACCTTGATGAATCTGATGAACCTTGCTCCGTTAAGTAAGACTGAACCACATCTCATAAATGCTTCAAAGATCAGCTGACAAAACTGACAGATTTGCTTTAAAGGGAGATTTGCATTTATATAGGACCTTTCACAACCACAGGAGCTCCCAAAAGCTTTGCAACTACTGAAGTATGTTTGAAGTCACTGCTGCAATGTGGGAAAGAAACAGAGGTGAAGGGAATTTGGTGAGAGTGGAAATTTGGTGCAGTGGAAGGGGGTGCTAAGAAATATAAAATAAAGGACAAAAGTAAACACATAAATAATGGCAGCAGAAGATATTGAAAAAGGGATATTGTATTCAACACAGTAAGAGGCAGAAGCTGACACAATTAAAATATGTGTATTGGTAAGTATCTAGAGATCCCTTTGTATGGTTAGTGGGCTAAAAATGTGTTTGTGTAGTACTGCTTCAAACTTCTACCTCAGTATCTTTAGTAGTTAGCATTCAGCTTGAATTAGTAAGGATTTAATATTAGTGTAAGTGTAGTTCTAAGGAAAACAAGCCAAATGATTAAATTCAAACTGCATTTATTGATGTTAATAACTGCTAAATTGCAAAAAAAAACTTAATCACAGTAAATAATTCTAATATATTAAATTTCAAGCTAAATGCCCCAGTTTATAAATCTAGAACTCAAGTGTCCAATTAATTAAGAAATTATCTCCAGACAACTAATAGATAAACTGTTGATGATGGCAGATTCTTCACAGGCGATGATCATGAGAAGGCCTGTCTCTATGGTAGTTATCATAATTGTTGGTGACTGAAGAGAGCAATCCTTGATCTTCAGGTAGTTGGGAACTCATGGTTTGGAAGGACTCTGGTATAAGCAGACTCCTTCCATTGTCAGCAATTTTCTTCAGCAGCCTTGCATCTGTTTGTTTCAAACTTGTTGGTTGCTTTACAGGTTGCTGTGTGCCAGTTGGCTCTGTTGGTAGCCTCTTGTTCCCTTACCCATTGGTCAATGTCAGCTGGACAGAGTTGTTTTTTTCAGCTGATCTTTGAAGCATTTATCAGGTACAGTTCGGTCTTACTTACCGGAGCAAGGTTCATCATAAAGCACTGCTTTTGGCCTTTTGAAATCGTCCATGTGTGGTACATGTCCTGCCCTGCGCATTTGGCGTCATAAAAGAATGCTGGACAGATTGGCTCTGTTGAGGACTTCATTGTTTGTAGCCATGCCATCTGATGAGCATGATGGACCCAAGACAGCGTTGATGGGAGCGCTCCAGTAGTTACATTTGTTTTCTGCATAGAACCCATGATTCTGACCCATACAAGGGGGTGATGATGACAACCGTTCTGTATACATGAGTTTTGGTACAGATGCCTAGTGAATGGCTTTGTCAGACCCATTTCGAGAGTCATCCTAAGGAACTGTTGGCCTTGGATAGTTGATAGTCTATGTCCTTGTTGACAGTGGCATCATTTGAGATGATGCTGCCTAGATAAGTAACCTGTTCCGCTGCATTGAGTTTGCCGCTGTCAGCGGTGATCTGCAGTGGATTGTAATTTCAGGGCTGTGAGTGGTACAGCACCTCTGTTCCCTTGAGGCTAATATTAAGGCTTTTGCTGTCTCAGAGAAAGAGCTTATGAGCTGCATTGCCTCCCCCATGTGTGCCAGAAGCAAGCAATCATCAGTATTCAGAAGATTCATGATAAATTCTTCTGTGGTCTTGGTGTGAAGCAGTAGTCATTGCCGGTCAAGCCTGCCTTTGCATAATAAATAAACTAAAGATGTAATTAATAAAGAGATGGCAGTGAGGCTAGTAAGTTGGGATTGTAGTCTGTAGGAGTTTGTGGACTGAGACTGTTCTAGACTATCACATCTGCAAGGAATCTCTCTACCTTGATACACTCCAGCTCTGAATCTTTGAACTGAATTCCAAGCTAGACGAACTCTGAGAAATAAAGGAGGAGAAGGAATTACCGGATAATTTACTCCAGTGTGCAGAGGAAAGCAGAAGTTCAGCAAGGTGAGGGGAAAGTAGAAGTTCCGGCAGACATTGCTCTTATCCAACAGCAACAAAGAAATAGATAACTGTGAGGATAAGGATAAAGACTGTGGGAAGAACAGCCAGAATGTAACGTGTAGAGCCCAAGGCTCACAGGAAGTAGGTGTAAAGTAGAAAGAATGTAGTTGTAGGGAATTCATAATTAGAGATAGATAACATTCTTTGCAGTCAGAATTGACAGTGCCAAAGGGTATGTTGCCTATACCAATGCCAGCCTAAGAAACATCTCAAAATGGTTCATAACTAATCCAAAAAGGGAGGGGGAATGATCCAGTTGTTGTGCTCTATGTCAGAAACAATGATGTACACAAGATTAGGGAAGAGAACTTGCTTTTATGAGGAGTTTGGGAAGTGACATGCAAATTTGCAAAGGTACAAACCAATTAGGAAAATCAACTCGTGGCTAAGGGAGTGTTGTGCGAAGGAGGGGTTCCATATGGGTCTCTGGAATGAGTACTGGGATGGGAAGGAGCTATGCTGTTGAGATGGACAGCACTTGAACAGAGTTGGGACCAGGGTCCTAGAGAAAAGAATAACATGGGCTGTAAATGTAGGATTGTAAACTAATTGCATGGAGGGAAGAAACAGTGAAAAAATGTATCCGGAAAAGAGAATAAAGGACAAAGTAAAGGATGGAATATGGGTAACATGAATAGTCAGAAATTGGGTAAAGTCACAGAGCATAACGTATTTAAAGTAACTATTCTAAACAAAGAGAGGGCGATAATAGATCAAAACTATTTAACCTGTTGTACAGCAGTAATATAGTATTCAAAACGAAATGGATAAACTGGAGACAATGGGCAGAATTTTTAGGTTAGCATACAAGCATGTGCCCGACCTAATCAGACACAAAATCGTGTGAGATGACATCGGGACAGCACCCCAACGTCATCCCACACTTGCACGATATTTCGATTGGCAGGTGTGCGCGATTTCGGAAGTGCGCTGTCGACAATTAAGAAGACAATTAAAGTTGTTAAGGTTCCAATTGTCCCCAATTGATTTTTCGTGGTCCATCCAACCTTACGGTTGGCGGACGGGCGAATCTGCCACGCGGACTTTGCATTTTTGATGAAACCTCATCCAAGAGCGGGACGAAGTTTCCTTTATTAAATTTAAAAAATAAAAATGTATGGACAGGACTTTCATCATGTATATGTTTAGGTGACTGATTCTGAGGCATGAGAATTTTTTTCCGGATTTTAAATTCTTTATTTATTTGTTTTAAATTCTACAGTTCCCTAAGGCGGCTCTCTGCCTTCAGGGAGCTTTCATTCAGCGCTCCCCTGAACCCGCGCTTACATCAGCGCCCACCCTCCTCCTGCCCCCACCCTGGCAGCTCACAGCATTTCAGCGCGTGCTTCATGCAGGCTGGCCGTTACTTGACCAGCCAGCGTGAAGTCGTGGCCGGGGGCCGATCGCAGTCGGCGGGTCTGTTCCCCAGCCGTAGCAATCACGACATTATGAGGCTCAAGGTTAGGACTGAGAGTGATGTAAGTAGAGCAAAGACCAAGGAAACAGGTTAGAAAAGAGCGACTTTTGAAGCAATGAGGGTGGAACTAACAAATGTAAACTGGGAGAAAATTTTTAAAAAACAAAGAGACAGGGAAACAGTGGGAAATCTTTAAAACAGGGTAGAAGCGGAAAGGGATACAGGTGAGCAAATCATTAAAGCAGTATTGCAGATCAGCAAAGCAAGTAAGATGCTAATAAATCACTGGGTTTTATTGCTGGGGATATAAATTCCAAAAGTAGTGAAGAGATGTTAAACTGCATAGGATCCTGGTCTGGCTTTTTCCTTTAGAAAGAGAAGGCATGTAGGTGACCTGATAGAGGACTTTATTACAATGAATGAGTTTTGCAGGTTGGATGTGGAAAGAATATTTCCATTTGTGGAAGTATCCAAGACAAGACACCATAAATACAAAATTGTTGTCATCTGCATCCTTCCATCTGGTTAAGATGATGGACATGCAGCAAATCAAATCCGTTGGGGATGGGCTAGATTCATAACATGCATTTTGCCGATGGCTGAAGAGGCCAATCCATGAAAGGCAAGTTCTGCCACAAGTGCTGCAGTATGAAGCAGTTATCAGCTGTCATTGTAGGTTGTTTTCACTGTTGAAATCTGTAGCCAGGACGCTTTAGCTGCTGATTGTCATGGTGGCATAAATGGCCCACAAGGTAATGTAGCCATTTCCCCCTGTCATCAGTTGATGTCTCCCAGGTCTGAAAATCTATGTTTAGGGGTTTATATGCATCCTTGAAGCAGAGCTTTGGGTATCTCACTCAAGGAAAGATATAAGATTTATCAAAAAGGTAAAAAAAAAGCCCCAGATCCTGTGACATGTATGCATATACACTCTACCATGAATAACAGAACAAGATACCAGGTAGAGGAGGTGGAATTGGTAAGAGTTAAAGTCCGTAAGATAAAAAAGGAAATATATGTTTTGAGTTTCCTTTGGTGGTCTTGAAGTTCCAGGGATATTGTGGCCAACGTAAGCTATTGTTTTTTTTGGAGGCAGTCTCTTTTAAACTGTAATCTGCCTTTTTCACAAGTGGATGCTCTGACTTTCTTTCCATTAAGTTTCCCTATCTCTGGGAAGAAGTTGATCCCTGTCAGGTGAGCGGTCCGGGAGTGAGCGGGGTGAGGGTGCGGAGCCAAATGCCGCCTGCAATGGGCTGTGACCATTTAACGTGGGTGGGCCAATTAAGGCCTTCCCAGTGTAATGCGCACCTGGAAGTGCTCAGCGCTACCTGTGCAGATGGGGTGGGGGGGAGGGGTGGGGGGGGGGGTGTGGTGGTGGGTGCGTGAAAGAGAACAGAAATCTCCCTGAGGCACAGAGCTTCCTCAAGGGGATTAATTTAAGAACCAAACGTTGTAAAAAAGAAAGAAAAGAATTACTCAGCCAAGTACTCTCATATGACAGTGTCAAATGAGCTGGGACATGTTTATGTATTTTAATAAAAAATTTTATTTAATTTATAAACACTTCATGAAACCTCGTTCCGCCCGTGGATGAGGTTTCATGAGAAATGCGAAGGCCACCTTGGCTCTTCGCCTGTCCTCCAACCTGAAGGTTGGACAGGCAGTCCAGACAATCAGTTTAATGAGATGATTATTGGCTTTAATAGGACTTTGACAGTTCGATGGGTGCACAGCTGACCCCAGTGCACGCCAGTCGAACTGAAGATCGGAATGGCACATGGTGACATCGGGACGCACGCCCAATGTCAGCATGCGTCATTTTACGCATCGGCGAACAGGGCTCACCCCTGTATGCCGAACAGAAGATTCAGGCCTCTGTGATATATTCCAAAATGTAACAGAGATAGGGTCCAAACTTGAGAATAGACAGGAGAAAAAGATGATGTTGGATTCTGCAGTCTTCTTCTGATATATTCTACAGACCCCTCTGCTGTAACAAACAGACAAGCTTATAATCATAGCTTTTCACAAGTTGGGTTCCAATCAGATGGCAGAGGGTTAGTGCCACACGATGGCAGGCAATCAAAATTAATGAAGGAGCTTTGGTCTCCCACTTTCAAAGCTATCAAGATCCGATTGAAATAGATAGGGGGACTTTAACACCTTCCTAACATAATGAGTTTCATTAGTCCTTCTTTGTTCCTGGCAGTTTCTAAAGTCATAAAGTCTAGTGGCCTACTGCCATTAGGTTTTGCAGAGTTCAGGCAATGGCAGCTGTGACGTCCATCAGTGAACTGCCTAGACATGTCCCCTGGTAATCCATATTCTGAGGCTACTAGAGCCTGGCCGGTTTGGAGGGCAGGTAACTTCTGCAGCCATTTTAAAACACAGTATCTTTGCAGCTCTAGCTTCAGTCATGACTCAATTCTAACTGTTTCTTTTTCCTTTTTAAAAACAATCCAAGGCATTACACCAGCTGACAAAACTAATGATTAATTTTCCACGTTGCACATGGCACATCATGGTGAGACCATTTGGAATATGCCTCAGAACATCATGTTGTGAGTCATAGAATTAAGCTTTGTCCCAGACACTGGCATTTAAGATTGGTGCATTATCGCAAATGATGTTGACAGTGCCTCCATCAGACAATAGAGGTAGAGAGATGAGGCATTCAGAGTTGCTACTGGTGGTTCAATTGACTGTGCCACTCTGTTGTTGGCTGTGAAGCCTATATGATGCTCATGGTGGTATTCTGCGCTCTTGCCATGCCAATAGAAAGTATAGTTAGCCTCACGTATGGAGCTTGTATCAGGTCTTGTAGAGGGGCAATGTCGACATTGAACTTGTGTAGCTCACAGTCAATCAGGGCCGTCTTGCATACAATTGCTTATGGGTCATTGTTCATGCCAGGGCACATAGTCCTGACATTTCAGGTTCTGAACTGGAAAATTCCTCCTTCCTTTCTATGTTTGCTGCATAGTCTTGGCATAGCTTTAGAAGTTACAGACCTGCCTAGCACCTGAACGCCACTGTCAAGTTCATAGGCTAATATCCAAAGGCAAGCTGATAGCCTACACACATGGGGCCTAGTCAGTTGCAAGAGCTACCAGAAGGTGTTAGCTTGAAGGAGCTACCAACCCTCTAATGAGAGTCCACTCCAGATTTTGTGTCCAGTTTACTCCCTTAGCCTTTGACCCTTGATGTTGTTAACGTTAAAGGTGCCATACAGCAGGGTCCAAATCCCTGAAAATACAAGATAGTAACTAAAAAGTCCAAAAGGGAAATAAGGAGCAATTTCTTTGCTCAGGGTTAGATTTTGGAACTCATTGCTATGGGGGTTGGTTGAAGCAAATAGCTTATATACTTCCAAAAGGAAATTAGATGAGTACATGTGAGAAAAGGGAACAGAAAGATACGTGGAATGATTGAGATGAGAAAAATAGAATGGAAGGAGACTTGTGTGGCATATCACAGAATAACAGAATTTTAACAGCACAGAAGGAGGCCATTTAGCCCTTAGTATCTGCACCAGCTCTCCAAATGAGCATTATGACCTAGTGCCATTGCCCTGCCTTTTCCCCATACCCTTGCACATTCTTTTTATACAAATTATCATTTAATGCCCTCTTGAATGCCTCGATTGAATCTGCCTCCACCACACTTCCAGGCAGTGCATTCCAGACCTGAACCATTCGTGGTATGAAAAAGTTTTTTCTCACATCGCATTTGCTTCTTTTGCAAATCACTTTAAATCTGTGCCTTCATGTTTTTGATCCTTTTACAAGCAGGAACAGCTTCTCCCTATCTACTCCATCCAGCCTCCTCTTGATTTTGAACAGCTCTATCAAATCTCCTCTCAGCCTTCTTCTCTCCAAGGAGAACAGTTCCAACCTCTCTAATCTATCTTTGTAACTGAAGTTTCTCATCCCTGGAACCCATCTTGTAAACCTTTTCTGCACTCTCTGCAGTGTGTTCACATCCTTCCTATAATGTGGCACCCAGAACTGTACACAATACTCCAGCTGAGGTCTAACAAGTGTCTTATATAAATTCAGCATAACTTCCCTGCTCTTGTACTCTATGCCCCTATTAATAAAGCCCAGGATCCTGAATGCTATATTAACTTGTCGCTCCAGCTGTCTTGCCACCTTCAATGATCTATGTACATATACACCCAAGTCTTTCTGCTCCTGCACCCCTTTCAAAATTTCACCTCTTATTTTATATTGTCTGTCCATGTTCTTCCTAACAAAATGCATCACCTCACACTTCTCCGCATTGAACTTCATCTGCCAAAATGCATCATCTACCCACTCCACCAGCTTGTCTATGTTCTTTTGAAGTTCTACATTGTCCTCCTCACAGTTTACAACACTCATAAGCTTCATATCATCTGCAAACTTTGAAATTGTACTCTGCATGCCAAGTTCTAGATCATTAATATGAATCAAGAAAAGCAAGGGTCCCAATACCAACCTCTGGGGAACTCCGCTATAAACCTTACTCCAGCCCGAAAAATGTCCATTGACCATTACTCTCTGCTTCCTATTTTTCAGCCAATTTTGTATCCATATTGCTACTGTCTCTTTTATTCCATGAACAATAACTTTTCTCACAAGTCTTGTGTGACACTGTATCAAATGACTTTTGAAAGTCCATGTACACTATATCAACAACATTACCCTCATTGGCCTTTTCCGTTACCTCTTCAAAAAACTCCAGCAAGTTAGTTAAACACAATTTCCCCTTTAGAAATCCATCCTGGCTCTTCCCTATCAACCCATAGTTTTCCATATGACTACTAATTCTATCCCAAATAATTGTTTCTAGAATCTTGCCCACCACTGAATTTAAACTGACTGGCCTGTAATTGCTGGACTTATCCTTACAACCTTTTTTGAACAAGAGTGTAATTTTTGCCAAATCTCCAGTCCTTTGGCACCTCCCCTGAGTCTAGGGGAGACTGAAAAATTAGGCCAGTGCCCCTGCAATTCCTACTCTCACTTTCCTCAATATTCTTGGATGCATCTCATCCGGTCCTGGTGCCTTGTCAATTTTAGGTACCAACAGCCTATTCAACACTTCCTCCTCATCAATTTTGAACCCTTCTAGCGACAGAGTTTCCTCGTCTGTCACCATGGCCTGGGAAGCATCTACCTCCTTGGTAAAGATGGATGCAGAGTATTCATTTAATGCCTCAGCAATGGCCCCTTCATCCATGTATAAATTCCCTTTTAGGTCCCTAATCGGCCCTACCCCGCCTTTTACCACTCCTTTACTATTTATCTGCCTGTAGAAGACTTTGGCATTCCTCTTTATGTTGGCTGCCAATCTTTTCTCATAATTCTTCTTTGCTTCTCTAATATGCTTTTCCACCTCCCCTATGAACCTTTTGTATTCCTCTCGGTTCTCAATTGTATTTTCTACCTGACACCTGTCAAAATACACTTTTTCTTCTTTATCTTAATTTCTATCTCCTTTATCATCCAAGGAGCTCTGGATTTGTTTGCCCTATCTTTCCCTTTTGATGGAATATATCTTGACCGAGCCTGATTCAATTCTTTTTGAAGGTAGCCTATTGTTCAGCGACAGTTTTTTTCTCGCCAATCTTTCGTTCCAGTCTCTCTGGCCCAGCTCCATTCTTGCCCCATTGAAATCGGTTCTTGTCCGGTTAGTTATTCCTACTCTGGATTGCCTTTCGCCCTTTTCTATCATCATCCTAAAACATACAATACAAGGATCACTGTCTCCTAAATGTTCTCCCACTGACCCTTGATCTACTTTGCCCACCTCATTTCCAAGAACAAGGTCCAATAGTGTGTCTTTTCTTGTAGGATCGTACATAAATTACTATAGAAAATTTTCCTAAGCACAATCTAGGAACTTCTGCCCCTCTCCACCCTTTACTCTACCACTGTCCCAGTCTACATTTGGGTAATTAAAGTCATGCATTATGACTACTCTGTAATGCTTGGATCTCTCTGCAATTTCCCTGCAGATTTGTTCTTCTATGTCCCTCTCACTAGTTGGCAGTCTATTCACTACACCAAGCAATGTGATTGCATCCTTTTTGTTCCTTAGCTCTAGCCAAATTGATTCTGTCCTTGAACCCTCTGGGATGTCCTCTTTCTCCAGCACTGTAATGCTCTCCTTAATCAATACCACCACCTTTCCTCCTTTCCTTCCTTTCCTATTTTTTCTGAACACCTTGTACTTGGGAATATTTCACACCACTTCTGTCCTTCCTTGAGCCAGGTCTCTGTTATCACCACAACATCATACTTCCACATGACAATCTGCGCCTGTAGCACTCCAATCTTATTTACTATACTCTGTGCATTCACATACATGCATAGTAACCCTGATTTAGATTTTGTTACTTTCTCCCACATCCCACCTTCACCTATTCTCTATATTTTCTATATCAGTTATGTCTGTGCCTCCCAGTATTTTGTGCACCCTGGTACTTCTCTCTAACATTTTCTCTTGGTTCCCACACCCCTGCTGAGTTAGTTTAAAGTTCTCCCAACAACACTAGCAAAATGCCCCACAAGGAACTCAGTCCCAGCTGCCTTCAGATACAACCCATCGGGCTTGTACAGGTGCCATCTCCCCCCGTGCCAGTCCCAGTATCCCAGGAATCTAAAGCTCTTCCGCCTGTACCATCTTTCCAGCCACACATTCATCTGCCTTACCCTCCCATTTCTGTACTCACTGGCACGCGGCACTTGGAGTAATGCGGAGATTACTACATTTGGGGTCCTGCTTGCCAATTTTCTACCTAGCTCCCTAAGTTCTGATTTCAGGTTCACATCCCCCTTCCCACCTAAGTCATTGGTACCAATGTGGACCATGACCTCTGACTGTTCACCCTCCCCCAGAAGAATGTCCTGCATCCACTCTGTGACATCCTTGACCCTGGCAGCAGGGAAGCAATAAACCATCCTGGAGTCATATCTATGGCCACAGAAATGCCTGTCTGTTTCCCTAACCGATGAATCCCCTATCACTATTGCTGTTTCTTTCTTCTTCCTCTCCTCCTGTACAGCCAAGCCACTCATGGTGCCACAAACTTGGCTCTGACTGCACTCCTCTGAAGAACCAGCTCCCTCACCAGCTTCCAAAATGGTAAACCAATTTATTAGCAGGCCCCGAGGGGACTCCTGCACTGCCTACCTACTTCTCTTGGACTGCCTGGTGGTCACCCATTCCCTCTCTGTCTCCAGGCCCTTAAGCTGCGGCATGACCACCTCTCTGTACGTGTTTATCCACGTAGCTCTCAGCCTCTCGGATGTGCCACAGTGACTCCAGCCACCACTCGAGTTCTGAGACCCAGAGCTCAAGTTTCTCCAGCTGACAGCACTTCCGGCACATGTGGTTGTCTAGGACACCGGTAACTTCCATGACTTCGCACATATTCCACTCGACTGAGCTGCCCTGTGCTGCTGTATAATGCACCAGCTAGTTGAGCTGAGTGGCTGTGTCCTTGTTGTACACTCTACATAATTCTGCGTACAAAGAGACATTACCATTGAGCCCCCAGAGGAGAAAGACCAACAGACACATCAGAGCTAATAAAGAAGAGAAGAAGTAACAGGATCAAGCCTTTTCCAAAATGATACCTGGATTCTAGTTATGAGGAGACGACACACAAAGTAGGGTTGTGTTCCCTGGGATTTAAAAGATTAAAGGGTGATTTGATCAAAGTTTTCAAGGTAGTAAGGGGAACAGGTTGAGTGAATAAAGAGAAACTATTTCTTTTGGTTGGAAAGTCTGGGAGTAGGGGGGATAGCCTAAAAATTAGAGCTAGGCCTTTCAGAAGTAAACTTAGGAAACACTTCTATGTATAAAGGGCCATGGGAGTTTGGGATTCTCTTCTGCAAGGGGCAATTGATGCTAGATCAATTGCTAAAGATGAAATTGGGATTGATAGATTTTTGTTTACCAAATATATTGAAGGTTATAGGGTAAAGTCAGATATATGGAGTTAGATCACAGTTCCATCATGATCTTAATGAATGGTGGAATAGGTTTGAGGGTCTAAATGGCCTACTCCTGTTCATAAATTCCTATGCAAAGCCTAAATCAAGACTGGCTGCAACAGCCATTCACCAGGCTCAAACAGCACACCATTTTCTTAATTTGCAAATATGGCCACTGCGTTAACATTGTGGTTGACAAAGCCATGCACTCTTCACAGTAGGATTTCACCTATGATGCCCTAAGCTACTAGGTGCCATGCCATCATACGTGCAAACCTTTGCAAGAATAATCCACATTCAGCTGCAGTTTCAAATTGGATTTTTGCTGTATATTAAACGATTGCCTATTTTCCATGTGAACACTTTCCTTTTGAATATTCACCCATTAAGTCATTTGCCAAGCCTTTCAGATGGGTCAGGGAGATAGAATTGTGTCTTCCTTGTAAACTGATGGCTAAACATTTGATGGTTTGGCTGAAGACATGAAAGCTTCTAATAGTTAAACAAAGATAATTTTATAAATTTTGAAATATATTACAGCTGAGTTCTATGCTTGTGGGACTACCATCTGTTTTCCCAGAGAGACTGTGAAATGTGCATTAAGCACTTACCAAGATTAAGAAGACATTTGCAGTCAACAAAGAAAGCTTATTGTTGATGGCATTACAATATCTGAGAGACATGGACTGTTTTCTCCTAGGCTCAATGGACTTTTCAAAAAGAAACTGTGGTGAATGAAGCCAGTTCTGGAAAATTCATTGGCCTGAATTTCATAGTCAGCAGCAAAGTGGCATCTCTCACCACAATATTGAAGAAAGCTGCCCACAATAATTTAGTGATCACTGCAGCATGTATTTCAGCTTTCCTAATATCAACTTCAATTTGACGCTAAGTCAGGGGGGCCTCCAGACATGCAGCAACAGAGATGTCATCAAGCAGGGAAAACAGCCAGTCAAATTGAAGTATTTCATAGACAGCAAACCTGAAAGTAAATCAAATGTACGTTAAGCTTTTAATCAAAATTTTACAGAGAGCAAAATAAGTGACAATGACATATCAATTGGAATAAAGTAGAAATAGCATAAACTTTAAAAAAATTGCTTTAAAAATGTAACTTTTTTTTTACCATAATGGAGAAATTTGACAGTCAGCAAATATAAAATTAGTTTCTTAGGGCCAGTGAAGCTGTTCATCAGTAATTATGAACTTAGGAAGCCATTAAAAATCTTGTTACGCCTTACAGCGTGCAGCTGAGTGAAGATTTGGACTTTGGTGAGGAGGGGGAGTTTAAGTATTAATTTTGTTCTTAAACTTTGCTCTTAAAATCTAATCTAGACTGTGATTAGCAGTAACTGGAAAGTACTGTGTAAAGAGGCTAAGTTCTTTCTTTCTTGCAGTTTAGACAGGGTAAACTCACTGTCAGTTGTAGGAGCTGGGTAGTTCATTAGCTAACTGATTGAATATGTTTACTGTTGCCCCAGTTCAGTTTATTATAAATTCAGGGCTCTTTAATGTGGTTTTGGCAAATGGAGTGCAGCTGACTAACTGAGTAAAGATTTGGAGTTATGTGAGAGAGGAGTTGGGAGAAGGAATTGTTCATTTCCTCTTTCTATCTTTCTCACCCTATAGAAATTGGATCTTGCTCTACTACAACAAAAGGAGCTAGCTGTTTGGTGAATATCCAGTAAGTGGGTAAGTTCTATTCTATCCCTAAGGTTTAAAATGATACACAATTTGGAGGTAATGTTAATAAAATATATAAGAAAGCCACATAAATAAGTGATTAATATAATTAAGTATTATTTAAAACACATTAAGGATAGCAGGACAGGTGATGTGTCAAGGCTGCAGCATATGGGAGCTCGTGGATAACATTGTGATCCAGCGGAAACACATCTTCAGTAAGTGTTTGAGGTTTGAGGGACTTTGGCTCAGAGTCATTGAGTTGGAGGCTGAGCTGCAGACACTGCAACACATCAGGGAGGGGAAAGTTTGCTGGATGCTTTATACCAGGACACAGCCACTTAGGATAGGGTCTTCTGATTTGATCAATGACCAGGGACAGGAGGGTGTGACTGTGAGTGAGGCAGGTAAGGGGACCCAGAGGGCAGGAGCCTCTGCAATTGTCCAACAGGTTTGAGGTTCTCTCAGCTTGTTTGGATGAGAGCAGGGGCTGCAGGGTGGATGAGCAAACTGATCATGGCACTGTGATACAGGAAGCCATTCAAATGGGGGGAGCATAAAGGAAGGGGACAGCATAGTAAGGAGGATTGACACTGTTCTCTGTAGCAAAGAGCAAGAGTCCACACAGCTTTGTTGCCTGCCCGGTGCTAGGGTTTGGTACATCTGCTCAGGGCTGGAGAGGATCTTGCAGTGGGAGGGGGAGGATCCAGTAGTTGTGGTCCATTTAGATATCAGTGACATAGGCAGGATGAGAAAGGAGGCTCTACATCATCAGTTTAATGAGATAGGCACCAAATTAAGAAGCAGAACCTCAAAGGTAATAATTTCCTGATAATTACCTGAACCACGTGTAATTTGGCATAGGACCAATAAGATTAGAGAAATGAATGCGGGGCTCAAAGGCTGGTGTGAGGGAAATAGGTTCCAGTTGGTGGGGCACTGACACCAGTATTGGAGAAAGCGGGATGTGTATCATTGGGATGGTCTACACCTGAACAATGCTGGGGCTGGTGTCCTCGCAAGCCGCCTAACTAGGGAAGTAGAGAGGGTTTTGTGAATAGCAGGGGCAAGGGATCAAATTTGGGAAGATGTGGTAAACCAAAGAGTAGAGACAAGGCAAGAGAGAAAGGTATTAATATGGAAAATGATAAACAGACTGTGACAGGAAGGGACAGAGAGTACAAATCTAAGAGTAAATCAGCCGATGAGACTGGACACTACAAAAATAATAAAAGGACAAAACTAAAGGCTCTGTATCTAAACACAGGTGGCATTCAAAACAAAACAGATCAATTGATAGCGCAAGTAGAAATAAATACGTACGATCTGATAGCCATTACAGATACATGGTTACAGGATGACATAGATTGGGATCTGAATACTGAAGGGTATGTGCCATTTAGGAAGGACAGGAAATTAGGAAAAGGTAGAGGGGTGACTCTTAATTAATGATGGTATTAGCACATTAGAGACACATGACCTAAGTTCAGGGAACCAGACGTAGAAGTAAATTGGATTGAGATGAGGAATGATAAAGGCAGGAAGTCACTTGTGGGAGGGGTGTACAGGCCCCCTAATTATAACTACACAGTAAGACACCTCTTTGTCTTTTTGTCTATGACATATTTTGGTTATCTCCACCTATCACTGGCCCCCTATCCAGCTCTACTTGTCCCACCCCCCCCTAAAACCAGCTTATATTTCACCTCTCTTCTATTTTTCCTTAGTTCTGTTGAAGAGTCATACTGACTCGAAATGTTAACTGTGTTCCTCTCCGCAAATTCTGAGTTTTTCCCAGGTATTTTTGTTTTTGTTTTGAATTTCCAGCATCTGCAGTTTTTTTGCTTTTAACATAATAGTTGACACTTTGTCAACTCAATGATTTTTACTTGATTGCATTGCGGGGGTGGGGGTGGTGGTGCTGGTGATTAGTGTTGGGTGATCTTCACCAGCACACCCTCTAAGCAGCTTAGAATCACTGACAGCAACTTCCAGTTTTCCATGTTTAACTGCATATGCGTGGACTCCGGGACTCAGCTTCAGAGTAGTAATGACAGTAAATGCTAACTGTTTCATTATCATTCCTGCTACAGACTCTGGGCTTTACATCAAATTGTTATTGATAACTTTAACTGACACCATCCAGGACAAAGCAGCCTGCTTGACTGGCACCCCATCCACAAACATTCACTCCCTCCACCACCAATGCACAGTAGTAGCAGGGTGTACCATCTACAAGATGCACTGCAGGAATTCACCAAGGGTCCTTAGACAACACCTTCCAAACCCACAACCACTACCATCTAGAAGGACAAGGGCAGCAGATAGATGGGAACACCACCACCTGGAAGTTCCCCTCCAAGTCACTCACCTTCCTGACTTGGAAATATATCACCATTCCTTTGCTGTCACTGGGTCAAAATCCCAGAACTCCCTCCCTAACAGCACTGTGGGTGTATCTACACCATATGGACTGTAGCCGTTCAAGAAGGCAGCTCAGTACCACCTTCTCAAGGGCAATTAATGATGAGCAATAAATGCTGCCCTAGCTAGCAAAGCCCACATCCCTTGAATGAATAAAAAAGCTTGATAATATTTTAGACGTTAATTGATAGTAAACAACCAAAATATTTTAAAAATTGCCAAAAATGAGGAATAATAAATTGATCATCTCCTTTAAGAAATTGAAGAGTGAGATTACTTTCTATTTAATGGCAGTCAGTTTTATTGCTGACATATTCCCATCTTTTCCCTTTGTCTTCAATCTTCTTTATAATTTGTTATTGCACACCATCCTTTTAAACTCATTGAGGTAGTTTCCATATCCCTCTTAACTCTGCAACATTTTAAGCTAATTTAAGCTGCTTTAGTTCAAGCATATTTATGGCTAGTTGATACAGGTAGTTTGTTGAAATCTATTATTCTCTCCAGCATTTAAAGTTCCCACTGCATTGCCTTCTTTATCCTATGATTTTCGCACTTCATTTTCACTTGCAATCTATCAGATTGCTGTCTTAATAAAGGTCACATGTTTCTTGTCTAACTGATACGCTGGTTAATTTGTATCTTTATCTGTTATATTCCATTGCATTGCTTAATTACTATGCATGATTGTAGAAAATAGTAATTGTAATAGTGGTTAGTGCTGCTACCTCATAGCTCCAGGGATCCGGGTCCAACCCTGACCTCGGGTGTCTGCCTGTGTGGAGTTTGCACATTTTCCCTGTGTCTGTCTAGGTTTTTGCTGGGTGTTCCTGTTTCCTCCCATTGCCCAAAAATGAGCTGGTTAGGTGGATTGGCTATGGTACATTGTTCCCCCAGGCCTGAATCTTATGTTCATCATGCACATGTGGTGGTGGAATACGCTTCTGCCTGTGATTGGCCCCTGAATGTTATTAATTGGCCAGCCAGTGTGAAATGTATGCTGAGACAGCCTCAGCACTGCCAGGGGGAGGGTCAGGAGGGAAGAGGTTGGGTGCCAACAAAAGTGCGGCTGGGTGCTTCTAGTGAGATTCCTGAAGGAAGACAGCTGCCGTGGAGCTACCTCAGGGAGCTGCAGATTTGGACAGATTAAATTACAAGAAAAAAAATGCACCAAACTGTGTCTATTCAGCACATTCAAGCACCTGACAGCAGAACTCAAAAAATATCTTTTACATCCTGCCCTGGATCGAGGTTTCAGCAATAATGTAAAGGCTGCCTGAAACCCACAGAGACGCGGAGAGAACGTGCAAACTCCACGTGGCCCCTAAAATTGATTTCAATTGCTTCTTTAAAGGGCCTAGTTGCCCACTTAATTGTGGGTGGGTGTGCTCGGACTAATGCTGAATGCAATATCGCACGAGCGTGCGATGGCGTCGGGACACAGACCTGATGTCTTCTCACGCAATTTCACATGCTGTCGGGTTGGGCGCTGCCCACACAACCATCGTAGAATTCTGGCCCCAGTATGTGTGTCTGTGTCAGTGTGTGCTCTGTGATGGACTGGTGTCCTGTCCTGGGTGTACCCCACCTAGCGTCCATTGCCTGTCAGGATAGGCTCTAACCCCAACCCCACCAACACCCCCCCACCCCGCAACCCTGAATTGGATGAAGCAGTTCTGGAAAAGTGAGTGAGTGAGTAATGGAGTCATGCAGAGCCTGTGCCCAAATAGCCCTTTAGGCCCAGCTTTAGGCTCAGCCATTATTCTCAAGTTTTCCAGGCTGAATATTTGCTGTAAATTCACCAAGTGAATTTTCTATTTGAACATTTTTGTTTGAATATCCATCCATTATGTCTTTTGCCAAATATTCTGGGGAAATCAGAGATAAAATTGTGTGTTCCTTGTAAACTGATGACTAAACTTTTGAGAAATTGCCTGAAAAAATGAAAGCTTCTAATGACTAAAAAAGTATTTTTTAAAAATTTCAAACATAGCTCAGCAGAGTTCTAAACTTTGTGGAGCTACTGATTATTTTTCCAGAGAGACTGTGAAATGTTCATCAAGCACTTAACCCAGATTAGGAAGAAATTTGCAGACAACAAAGAAATCTTACTGTTGATGGTATTGCAGTATTTGAGAGAAATGCGCTGATTTAGCTCAAAGCCCAATGGACTTTTTGGAAAAACAACAATAGGTGAATGAAGTCAGTTTTGGAAAAGCTACTGGTTCAGAATTTGCAATCAGCAGTGTAGAGGCAGTGCTCACAACTGACCTCAAGGAAAGATTCCCACAAAGATCTCGCAATCCATGTGACATGGACTTCCCCTTTCCTAAAGTTAGTTTGAATTTGGCCCAAGTCAAGGGACCTCCAGGCAACATACAACAGTGATTTAATCAAGCAGGTTAAACAGCTAATCATATTGAAGTATTCTCACAGAAGCAAATGAGGAAGTAAAATGCACTACATGTTTCACTTTTAATTAATATTTGAGACAGTGAAATAAGTGGTTGGACCATACACATAGGAGTAAGGTACAAATTGAAATATCATAAACAAACTTCAAAGAAACATTATTTTGAAAATGTTTGAATTTTGTTATCATAATGGAGATATTTAACATTCCACAAACATAAAATTGGTTTGTCAGGGCGAACGAGGCTGTTCAGCAGTAATTTTCCGGTGAAGTTTAATGTAGGTTCCAACAGTGAACCTGGAAGTCAGTAGCAATGTGGAGTGGAAGCAGCCAGCCATCAGAGATCACACATCTTCTTTCATGGCATTCCAAGGTTGGACAGGTGCACCTCTCCCTGCTCTGCCAATGACCTGAGTATCTCCCATGGAAGAGGCAACAGAGAAGGTCCCTGGCCTGATGAGAGGGCCCCTCAGTATGCTGGGTCCTTTAAGGCCTCAAGCACACAGAGGATAGCCATCAAAGTCATCTCAGGCAATGGAGCAACATGCCCAACAGCCCACCTCCAGCTTAGCTGTAGATGCAGAGGCCAAATCTTGTCATAGCAATCACAAGCGTTCTGTAAGATGGTTTAGTTGCACCATGGTGGCATGGATGTATATGCCTTCAATGCTTGGGTGTAGTTTCTGTGTATGGTTAAACTGAGAAGGCAGTTTTCATGCTGCTTCATTTATTTCGTTTTGTCTGACCTCTAACTGGAAGTGACAGACCTTGTCCCCCTCAGTTGTTACGTATGGTTGTGACTTTGGTACTTGACCATCTCCCTTGATGGGGCAGTGGGCATGGAGAGGCTGTGCGAAGGATGGTGGGAAAGTTGCATATGTGTGGGAGGCATTTGCAGTGGTGGGTGAACTTTCAGGAACCTCATGGATGGAGGAATGGACTAGGAATGAGATTCTACCTAACCTCCCCAGCTTGCTGCATCAGTGCTCTGACTTCAGGCGCAAGCACTGATGATGATGCCCTCCTTCCTCTGCCTCCTCCTCCACATCCTCCTCATCAGGGGAGGCCACAGTCTCCTGGACTTCATTAGGATTCAAGGCCTCTCCCTCCCCACCTTTGTTGTGTGAAATTAGGAAGGGGGCAGCACAACAATGATCCTAGAGACCCTCACTGGATCATATTGTAGAGCACCCAGGAATGGTTTAGTCACCAGAATCTCATTTTTAGAAGGCCAACTGTTTGCTCTATCGTGGCCTGAGGAGAGCTGCAGTGGCATTGTAATTTGTTTCCTCCTCAGTACTAGGGTTTGTTACTGGTGTTAGCAGTCAGGGTACCAACTGTCACCGAACATCCATCCCTTGAGTCATGCGAGAGGCTCAAACAAGTGTGGCACTTGTGAGTCCCGGAGGATAAACAAATCATGCTTCTCGGAAAACGGGCACACTCCTGGAGGATACACTTTCTATGGTTGCATACCATCAATGTTTTAATTAAGTAGAACCCCTTCTTGTGGATGAAGGCAGCAGACTTGTCCATATGTGTGCAGTCTATAACTCCCTGTACACATGGGAAGCCTGCAATGACCCCAAAGCCTACAGGCCTCTCAACCTGGCTTTCCAGGGCCATACGAATATGCACAAACTCTCCAGCCCTTTTAAACAGAGTGTCTGTGACTTCTCTGATGCAACAAAATGTGGCTGCCTGTGACATCCTACAAATGTCTCCAGTAGATCCTTGAAAAGATCTGGATGCATAAAAATATATCTTAAGTGGTTATCTTAAGTGCCACTGGCATCGGGTGCCCACACAGCCCATTGAATGCAGGTCATCCTGCAGCAGTGCACATAGGTCAGCGACTGACTACCTGGATAGGGGCAGTCTTCTCTGGCACTGTCGTACAGACAACTCCAAGTAGCCTGTTCGAGTTCTGAATATTCTGGAACAAGGGAAATTCCATCTTCTGCCTCTCTCCTGGATTGGCTCCCTGGGGTGAGCTGGTGGATCCGAGACAGCTACATGTAGCTCCTGCTGCCCAGGCCATGCCGACCTTGGTGCCTGGATCCCCTTTCTCCTGCGCCTTCTTTCCACCATTCATAAGCCCAAGAATACTGGGTGTATGATTCCCATTCTCTGAAGATAACACTTCACTAGCCGCTTCCCTTGGATACAGTGTCCCGCTTTGGAACCTTTGTCTCTCTGTTCAGCCCCTCCTCTAGAGAGGCCTGCCCCTCAGCTTCTGGGAGAACCCCTTCCCCTGCAATGCTTCTTGCACCTGCTCTTTCCTTGCCAGCAGATTACAGAGATTCCAGCTGTCAAACGACTGACCTTCCAGTCAAAGACTGTGAGCTTGCCTGAAAAACCGCCATCTTTTATTAGCCGGATAACAGATGGCATGTGATCCCCATTCACCACACACTAAATCCAGAAGGCATTGTTAGATCACATTCCAGGATATGTTAATGAAGGATAAGTGCCTTTTCAATTACCTTAACTAGTTCTCGCCGCTTGCATACAGTTTTGCCAACTTACTGCTTTCCTACTGCTGTAAAATTTAAGCTCTGGAGAAAAACAAATTACCTGTAAAGGCAGTCACGTTCATAAGTGACTTTAGACTAGTTTACAAAGTAGTTTATTAAGAAGCAGCAGTTTAAATACGGTGCATAAGCTAAATAGAAAGGAATAGCACAGTAAAGGTGCGGACGGTTTACCGGTCTCAGAGTGAGCAGATGGATGAAGCTGATTTCTGCAGCTGGGGGCAACAACCCCTCGTCTGTTCCTGTTTCTGCTCTTTTTCTCCTCGAGCTAACCGAGTGGATGGGACACTCTCTCCCAGTCTTCCTCTTTCAGAAGAAGACTGACCAGCATGGATCACTTCGAAAAACTCTGTCCTGTCCGAAGTGATTTTTCTCCTCATGAGCCGGTTTTTAACCTTTTTATCGGACATTTGGGGCTGGATTTTACAGTCGTGCACCGACAGGGGGTCTCGCACCTGGAAGTCGGCGGTGTTCCGACTTCAGGGCTCGCCAGGCAAGCATGTGCTATCACACGCTAATTGTCGCCAATTAGCAGCAACAGTCATCCGACCCAATGCGGTCCAGAAGGTGGGAATTAGGCCCTGAGACTCTCTGCCTTGACCCGGGACCAAGTCAGGTGAGACCTTTAAAGGGTGCCCGGTCAGCAGGCACTGTCAGGTGAGCCCTAAAGGAATCCTGAAGGGAAAGGAAGTATGGACCAGAGAGGATTATATTCCTTTGCACTGTATGAAGGGAGGTTCATGTTAATGATTACTTATGTCTGCCTGCAGCCTCAGAATGAGCTCACTGACGCTCAGTTTGTGTTCAGTTGAGGACCACTCAGCTCCTGACCTCATTATAGCCTCAGGTCAAATATGGACAGATAAATGCATGGCCAGCTGAAGCCTGTTCTCAGTCGGGTGAATATCATCGTGCCAATCAACATGTCATTAAAGTGTCTCTTTCCCTCAGTTCCTGGGACCCTCACAGACACTATGAGCCTTATCTTCCAGAAACCAACCCTCCAATGCATCTGGCCTGGTGAAAAGAGCCAGTATTTGTGAATTTCTAAGGATGTGCACATCATGGCTGCTGCCTGGGAATCTGACGCACACCTGCATGATACATTGTTTGTGGTTGTACACAAGCTGATCATTGATTGAGTGGAAGATTGAAGATGAAAGCGCAGGGCTGCAGTGCAAGAGCCTTGATGGCTACATGAGTGCAATCGATGGCCGCCTGCACCCTGGGGAAACCAGTAATTGCTGCAAATCCTCCAGCCCTCTCCAACTGGCTTTGGGCATCAATATGAAAGCTATGTAATTCCCGGCCCTCCGGAACATTGCATTGGTGAACACCTAGATGCCGCGGTGTGCTGCCAGCTGGCTTATCCCTGCCAGGTCCCTGGATGCTGCTTGAAAGGAGCCAAAAAAGCTGAGCACCACTGTCACCTTCAGGGCGACGGGCATCGGGTGGCCCCAAGGCAGTTTGATGCAATCTCTCCAGAAGGCAGCTCACAAAGGGACGTGCCCGTTGCCCAAGAGAGCCTCAGCCACCTTCAGCACTGGGTTTCTGTCATCTCAAGGTAGTTGGAGCACTGCTTGTGCACCTTCAGTGCTACGTAATGGCTTCATCACCTGCCAGGGGCCTCTCAGGCTCCTTCTGACCATCAGGACCTTGTGTAGTTGCCCTCATTCTGAGGGGTCACTGCCTCCAGTGCCTTCCTCTGATCCCTAGCTCCTCTCACCCTTCTCCTCCTCCTATTCCTCCTAGTCCTCCTCACTCGATAATGCCACGCATGGTATTAATTAAAACAAGCATGATGACATCAGGAGTGCCGCCCGATGTCACCACGCTCGATATTATGCTCCGCAAAATGGGAAACGGTCCTATTCACAGAGCACAAAATTCAGGCCTTGGTTTACGCATGAGTCAAGCGATCTAACCTTATCTGCAATGTCCATGTTGGAGACATGTCCAGACCTTCCCTGTGTTTTTCAGCCAGCAAGCTTTCTTCATAAGGTTTCTATAATATTCAGTAAATTTCTTGGGATTTTATAAAGTCATTATACAGCGGTTTCTTATACAGCCTGTATGATTTCTCCTAACATTGGGCCTTCAACCTTCTGCCTCCCATGCACCACAATTCTTGCTCTTGTGCATTTCTTTAAATTCCATCTATGAACCTATGCTATTAAAAACCCAGTTGCACCTATTTTAGAAAATTTTGACTTTTTCAAAGGTTTTAACAGTGAGACTGAAAACATAACAGTGGATGTTCTCAACTGTTCAATGACTTCTACTTGTTTGCATTATGGTTGGGGCTTCAACAGCACACCCTATGGAGAAGTATAGAATCACTGACAGCAATTCTGGATTTCCGTGTTTAACTTTGCATGTGCAGACTCTAGTAGGTGCTGTCAGTTTCAGAGGTATAATAAAAGCGAGTTCTAGCAGTTTCAACATCATTACTGCCATGAAATCCTAGCCATTCTTTTAGATTACAACCTGTATGATAAGGTTGATTAATATAATTAACCTAGAGCACGTACAGTTCTTTTCTCTCTTTCTATCTCTAGCTATTGCAGGATATAAAGAGAATGAGGTGAGAGGTATAATGAGAGATGCATAATGACACCAAGTACAGTGATGCACAGATTCTGTAAAGTACCATCCATAACTCAAGATGTTCAAGTTGCCTCATAAAATCAAACCTATTGACACAGGACAATTTCCAACTATTTAGTTGCTTTGTGATTTGTTTGTCAGGCTGTGTTGAATTATTGCCTGCTCTCGTTACCTCTATTTTTTTTTTATCCTAGAGCATCCAACCATCTGTCTGAAGTCAGAAAGTTGGACAAGTGAATGAGCAAATTCCTATTTCATGATGTTGGTGCAGCATTAAAACGACATGGGAATATTGGACTGTACACGACCGGAACATTTCCACAATCTATATGGCTGGTCTCAAACACTAATATTGTCATGGTGTGAAAATAATGTAAGAATCAAAAATATAAATACAAATAAAATGTTGATGGGTGAATGATGACATTCCATCTGCAGTATACTCCATCCAATACCTGTTCATGATTAGAGAAGCAATTGATTATGTTGAAACTGGTGGTGCTAGCAAATTTGGAATTGACCACTATTTATGTCACTTTGATCATCCCTAAAGATGATCTGTTAGATGATTAAAAATCACTTTAGTACCTATTTATATGTCTAACAACTAAAATACTCTAAAGAACTCTCCTATTCCAAACAACTTTGAGAGTGTGGCACACTTTCAACCGCATAGGTAACAATAATATAATCCAGATGGAAACTTTAATTACATTTTTTCTTCATTTCTCTTACATCCTTCTCTGCCCAGGCATTTTTTCCCAACTAAGACGATAGGTAGATGTCCCACTATCAGGTCTCCATCTGGAAACAGATCCTCTGTCATTTCTGAGCTGTGCAAAAATGTTGCATTTTTCTCTCCATCCTGTGGGGTGCGCCAGTGCTTCCAATTGTAATATCAGCCAGTTAGTCAGCTAAGACCAGGAATTCACTACATAAAAATTCCCCAAATGAACATTTGTATTACCAATCTAATAGTTTTTCAGACATCAATATTTCTATGCTTTTGGGCCATCTGTTTATCTGACAATGGTCTTTCCCCCTTGCCTTATCTATCGAGCAAGTTAGAAAACATTACAATCTGTTCTGATTAGAATGGGCTTTACCCTTCTGACTATGAACCTTATACCTTTGATGAGAGTTTAATGACACTGGACTAAAGTTAAAATATTTCAATATGTTCCTGGCATTATAGTTAGTTTTAATGACATAAATTAAAATTTAAGATAAATGTTGTATCCGGACAACCCAGTGAAATTCCAGGCACATTTCCAGCTGTAGAATTAGCTTGATCCCAAAATCCATGGGAACTTGTTTTCTATCTCTTTAATGACTATCCTCCTACAATGCAACGTTCTGCAGATCTGGAGCAGCCATGCAGCTGTGCTGGGAGAATGCTTCCAAGTTTATTTTCTCAGTGGTGGTCTGGCCAGGATGATATAGATGCTTGCCACATCTCTGGATGATATATCGTGTGTGGCTCTTACAAAGGAAGTAAGTGGAGCTGAAGAATGCCTTGCAAGCTTGACTTTTACTGTACATAAACTGTCATCTCACTGAAATCTATGACCTGCTTTCCCAATGAAAGAGCAGGACACTGCAGATCAGCCAAGACATTACCCCTATCAAGGTTTTTTTTTGTACCTATTTAAAATGACATTGAATGTTACTTACCTACATATGCATTGTGAGCTTAGAAACAAGTTAATAGGAAAGTCATAATGAGGGATACAAACTGCTAACTTCCCAATCTCCTCCTCTCCCATTCTGCATCCAAAACATGAGAGTTAGCCAAAAGGTACCTAGGTATGTAAGATTACATACAATTATCTGCTGGCATGTGACAAGAACATTTAAACATTGCAATCTATCAGTGTGGTATGATTGTATCAAAGGAAAATACAAAAATTAGGGTTGCAAATTAAACCGATATCAACTGTTGAGAAAGGCTGCTCTCCCACACATATACACCATTTTGCAATATGTTATTTCCTGCCCTTTTCCCTACATTTGTACATCAGGAATCAAATAATTTCACTCATACTATAATTCTCGTCATGATTACTGGAACAGTCTCATCACATACAGAATGCAACTGGGAATGCGATGATAAGACTTGGTGGTCCGTTATATTCGGATCGCACATTGTCTGATTTCAATTCCGCAGATATTTTACACAACATCCAAAGATAATCATAACTTTCAAAATTTAAAAGCAATTTGCAAATATATTTACAGAAGTTATCCAACAGTACGAATTCTTACCATGTATGTTTAGTATATGTAAATATTACTTTTGACAGTAATTTGTGAAGTAGGGCTCCAATTTAATTCCTTAAAAACTACACTGAAGATGCTCTGAGAGGGTTCTGAAAAATGTATCTAACCAACATTATTTTAATAGCATATTTCTTCAGAATGGTGCAGAACTTATAAGGAGAAGAGGTATAGGCCTGAAGATTTATTTTACACAAAGGCTTATTTCACAGAATAAACTTAAGGGAGCTAGTTGAAAATTGATTTCCTGCTGTTATGGCTTCTACTGATTGTAAAGAAACAAAATGCCATTTAACGATTAGAAGTTTGTTTTTGAAATAGTTGTGGTTATTTTTATATTTTTAAATATTTTGTTTTCAGTAAACTCTACCCTATTTCAAAAAGATTAAGTTTCAGTAGTTCACTTACAAACTCAGTTTGAACTTCGGTGCTGTTGTATTAAGAAACTTGTTATAAATTGTTGCAGTTATACACTTCTAAGTTTGTTTATGCTATTATCTATTTTGGATAGGATGGCATCATTGTGCCTGACTTGTAATCTATAACAGTGTTTATATAAATATACACAAAGTTTATGGCTTTTAAATAAAAACATTTTTGTTACTTTTGTATGAGCCAAAATGTCATCCCTATATATCTTTCATTAGCAAGACAGCAGGTCATATACTCATCCATGGCATAAACTTCAATACAGATTCATAACTGGTCAAAAAAAGGCCTGCTTGTAGTAGAGTGGACAGGAATTTGTCCTTTCCTCTCTTTCTCCTCTAAAAAACAAAGCTATGCTTTGGCACTCCCACTAAGACACTCATCTGAGAAATGACAAATAAGAATGAGGATTGACACATTGGCGGTGAAATGTGACATAATCCTATGCTGATCACCAGAATATAACCCCAGACTAAAACAGATTCATTCTTACATGATCATGTCCACCTTAGGTATAGTCATTTTTATACCTTTATTCTAGAGCCAGAATATTGAAAAAAGTAATTTAATAAATTCATGCTGCTAAATAATTAATATCACAATTTCCTCTTTGAGACCATATAGCAATCAAGACTGGCACACCAAGAATAGACCACGAATAACACGTTGAGCTGGTGTGTAATTTCCCTGTAATATGTCCACTGAAAATATAAACAGTCGTAAGGGACTCTGTTGCGCTGAGAATTATTGAATTAACTTGAGCTTTAAATTCCTTTTGTACTTAGATCCCAATTGTAGCCATGTCAAGCAAGGAGACACTGAACAGAAGCTGCAAAGGAGCAGGGCACAGAAGTTTGAAGAGTGAGACAAGCCTGGAAAGCTCCTGCTGCATCTTGTCAAATGATAATAGGAACCTATGATACCAGCCTGGGAACAGATCATAAACTTACCTTGCTGATGTAAATGACCTCAAGTAAGTAGGCAAAGAAGGTTTATAATTAATGGGGAAAGTGGAAAAACTCACTCAGAACTAAAATGCAAATAATATAGAAAAATTGAAGGTTATTCTATTAACTGGACATTACTTGCATAAATAAAAGCAAAATGCAGATGCTGGGGGTCTGAAACAAAGATTGAAAGTGTTTGAAAAATCCAGCAGGTCTGGCAGGATCTGTGGAGAAGAGAAACAGAGGTAACATTTCTAGTCCAACATGTTTCAAAGACGAGTTATATTGGACTCAAACGTTAACTATGTTTCTCTCTTTACCGATGCTGCCAGACCTGCTGAGCTTCTCCAGCACTTTCTGTTTTTATTACTTGCATGAAGCCTGAACAGTTAAAGAGGTGTTAAAAACAGATTAGACCATAACCCCAAACTGTCAGATGCTTCTGAAGGATCAGATGGGTTGAACGTCTGACTGAGGTATCTCCGCCATTTTAGCAGTGTTGAGGCAGCCAGCCATTAGAAAGTAAACTTTAAGGAAACCATAGTTCTAAACTGTACTTTCAGATTCAGATCCATGTTGTGGTTGTTTCACATAGATCAAACCATTATTAAGTTCTAATGAGTAAATAATAATCATAAAAAAGGGGACACATACCATGTTTTAACCTTAGAGTTTTTACATTTAAATAAATGCAAGGGATAAATTCCTTAATATTTTGTTATAACATAGAATACAAAAACTGGTTAAAATAAAACTGCCTGCAATATTATTACATCCCACTTTTCCAATGCAAAATGTGTTTCAAACACTCTGTAATTAATTTTATAAATATTTAACCAAGAAAACATGCACTAAAGTCTTTAAGACTGTTTTAGGTTTTATTGCATGGGACATGTCTGGAGGAAAGACCTTGTAAGCCTTCTATTAAAGTGATAATTGTACAATGCATCTCATTGCTACATATTTCTCATTAAATTATGTTTACTCCTGGTTACACTGGAAGATATATCATTCGAGGAAATCCAAATTTCATACAAAGCACCCTGATCAGAACTACTTCGTCCATTCTCACTTTAAGATAGATTAAAATTTGATGCTTAGATTATACAGATAAAGAAATGTAAGACTTGCATTCATGCAACACCTAATTATGCCATTGAGAAATGTCTCAAAGCACTTCACATTCAATTAATCATTTTGAAGTGCAAATACTGTTGCTCTGTAAATAAATGTAGCAACCATTTTGCAAACAGAAATGGTTACAATTGACAAGTACGATTCCAGCATTTAAAACACAAAATGATGAGTACGTTCTGCTATATCTGAAATTAGTAAGTTCAGAGTGTGATTTGCAACCACCAAGGCCTAATCAAGTTGCTTGGCTGCCACTTGGAATCTTGCCACCTAGATTTGTTTTTAAAATTTTGAGAGCATTTGTGAGAATGCCTTTTTTATGAATCATTATTAGAAAAGATTCTGCCTAAGTTTACAAAGTGCCCAGGAGATTGAATGGATCCCCTAGTCCTTTTAAATGCATATTGGACTAAACTGCACTAACATTGAACCCAAGAAGTGTATGAGGACAAAGGGTTTCACACTGTAAGTCTTTGAGTCATACAGTCACCATGGCATCGCTACAAAGTAGAAAGTGATTTGTAGTAATACAGAAGTGTCAATATAATGTCACTTTATGTTACAGGAATGCATTTGTTTTCTTTGCACTAAAGAAGATCATGAGGACACATGACACAGGTCGTTAATATGTTAAAAGCTACAAATAATGCAGGTGTGGGTAGTTGATTTGTGAAGCTGTGAATGAGCACAGGATTAACAAGCTTGAATGGAGCACTGAAATAGGAGTAGATGTACAGGCTCACAGGAAAACAGTTAATGTTACATTGATGAACACCTTTAAAAAGAATAAGATAAATAGCTTATTAAGGACAGCATAATTAGCTACACAGACATGGATGCATACCCCTTACTCATCCCATTTTCATTAACATGTCCCTGAGAAAAACAGTTGCAGTGGACAAACTCTCAAATATTTAAAATTAGCTTATTTGCTGGTTTTAAAGAAAGTCACACTCCCACACCAAACAGCAGCTCATCCCTTTATAGGTTGTGAGGCATATACAAATGGTCAATGATCTGGGGTATCGAACTCCATGTAGTTGGGGCAATGAAAATGAAATCTGTGGAATATGACAGGTCAAGGTTTTCCAGACACTTCTATGTTCTTACACGCATAAATGAAATTGGCCAAAACATTATATAATGAGAACAAAAAGTTAGTTACAAACTTCAGTGAATTTTGACTTCAAGAATAATCTAAAGAAAAACAGATTTAGCTCTAGGAATGCTAGTGATGAGATAATTTATATTGGTGTATTGAGCCTGCTAGACTGCCAACCAGTTATTGCACTGGGTACTTTGTATTTCAAACCAAACATGAACAAAGAACTAAAATTTTGATCTAGGAGTCCCCTGAGATAATAGAGTAAGCAGTCAACCTCTTAATTGGCTTGAAAATCAGACTTTGATATGGGTTGTAGCCAATCAGGAACAAATTTAAGAGGGTGTGCTCCAACTCAAAAACTGATGGCACAAAAGAAAAATATTCAGATTTCAAACTCAAAATTACATTAAAAACATAGTATAAGTAAGTAATATTTTGAAGTAGAAGTTAAAATGGTAAATATTTTTGAACAAGTAGAAAAGATTTGACAAAAAAATTGAAATTAAGTTCCTCTAACAGCTGAGCAATACTGTTTTTTTTAGCTTTGTGGTGCTGGAAATGAAGTTGAAAAAAATGCTTGCTGAAGAGTTTTGGAACCATCAACAGTTCAAAGGTTAAAAAGTTGTGTGTTACTGCCTTTCCATCATCAAAAGTTAAAATTCTGCTCCAAACAATAACACTGAGATGGCTTTTTACATACTTTTCACTCTCAGAAAGCTAAAGTAAATTAAACCTGGAATACTTTGAATCAATAGGCCTGAAATGGGTGCTATGTTAACAAGAAATGCCTGTTTGAAACTCTGGTTTTAGTACACAATTTTCAGGCTAATTGACGATTAACATGATTGAACATGCTTGCAAGTGCTAATCAAAATCCTGCAGGTTCATCATTCAATTGCAATTAGATACACGTTTTGCAAACTGTACATGTGGGTTCTTTGCATCCACTTCTACTGCAGTTGTGAAGTGTTCAGACTGGCATACAGCAGGTTTCAGATTGGGTCCCGAACCAAAGGAAAGGGTGCACAAGTTATTGGAGGCAGCACTGGAGGTCTCTGTGAAAGACATTGCCCTCCTCACCCTCCTGCCCATCTCTCCTGCAGCAGCTGTGTTGCTTTGCTGGGCAGCATGTCCTCCTCCCATTCCCCGTCCAGACCAAGGGGGACCCATGGCAAGATGCTCATTTTTTTTTCCTGTAGACTCCTATAAGGTTGAGTAGCTCAGCACTCACTTTTCTTAGGTGAAGTACTCGGAGAATTTCCAGGATACAGGTTGTTTGGTTGTTGGTGAAGTCTTGACAAAATGTCAAAGTGTCTCAGAAAATCTCCGGGTGTGTTTCAGAGGGCCTCTTCATAGATCCAGCAGCTGTGACCATGAAATGGAGAATATCCATTTAAGTGGTGAGTATCCCTTTAAGTAGCACTTGAAATCGACATCAACGCCAAGTTTACTCCTAAGCAGCTGCTCAGCTGGTAGGTGGGGGCGTTAGCTGAAGCGCTAGCCACCCAAATGCTTTTAAGCCTCTTCAGTAAGTGCTGGCAGACAATTTCGGTGGCAGTCCACTGCTTAAACTGTCCTCCAGGTGCCCACACCCAGTGCGCGCTTTACCCCCATCACCAACAAGGCACCTTGCTCTAAATGCGGTGCTTCAGCTGAGATCCCATTTTAGTGCCTAAAGATTTTGTGCCAGCAATATTCAACACAAATCAATCTAATTGATTCATTACTGGTGGATAGCCGGAAAGACACTGATTACTCTCTCATACTCTGTCCAAGTAGCCATCGGGTGGAAATGGGTCGGGGATGGATTAAGGGACCGGGGGCGGGTTGGTGGTGGGATGTCACAGTTGAGCCCTGATCCTGTGCTCAGCCAATGTACCTGTGCCTGGACTAACAGCAGGGCTCAATTACTGAATAGCAACTTGAACCATGTGTTCCTTTCCCTAAAGATACGGTCTGCCAACCTGACTGAGGTCAACTATCAACGCAAATTGGGGATTAACCCTGGGACCTCTCCAAACCCGTGTGGCTTGGCCAATAACTAAATAGGGGAAATCTAACATGAGAATTTAGGCTACTGTGCGGCAGCGGGTACATTAGAATCAGAAATTAGCCAAGTATAATTTCATCTCGGCTAGAAAGTAGTTAAGCTTCCCCGCAGTTTGGCAGATTAGATTGTTGCGGTCCAGAACCTACTGTGTTGCCGTTAGAATGGCCTTCCATTTCGAGCCCGGAGCTGCGGAGTGCGCCTTTGTCACCGAAGCGATATGATACCTGGAAACGTCTCTGAGCTCATTTGGAAATCGACACTTCTCCTTTCGCACAGACTCAGCAATCGTATCTAAACTCCAATGACGCAGAGCTAGCGCAGTTGTTTGTTTTCTTTGAGGCCTGACTCAATAACACGAGATATCTCCTGCTTATCCATTTTAGTGGAAGAAATAAACAAATCATCCCCGTTGTCACTTGGTTGCGTCTATTGTCGAGGTTTGGGATCTGTTGGAAACAGACTGTCATAGACAATCAATCAGCGCGAACATGCGAGTACACATCCAAATATATCTGGCCTGTCGTGAGAAGGAGTATAATATATACCCAACACGGCTAAAGACGTTTAAATATAAAGCCAACTTTTATTTACATGACTTGAAATGACCTGTGGTTAAAGAAAATATATATCTTTTATATGTTGCTTCCTTACACAGCGACTATCAAAGTCAGCTCAGAAATTCAACATACCTACATTATCTTGCACGACAACATTAAAATCTGTCACAATTATAAATGAAGGCGTAAAAATCCCTTTGGCACTTTGACCAGCAAAGTACTGGAACAGTATCGACATGATAGGAGTGGAAGGACGCTCTCTGGTGACAGAGCCCAGGCTGAGATGATGACAGGGCTCCGGCCGCCTCTTCGCTCAATCTTTCCCGTTTTCGGTTTCTCGTTTATCCTCCGGCTTTTGTTTGAACGGTTATTTTCCTCTTAGTCACGACGCCGTTGTCCCACACAAACGGCCCGTGTTCACAACCTCTTTTAGCTCATTCTCTGGTTTCCCTGCCACCATAAACGGCCACGTCTGGAATAAAAAGGAAAGACATGTTGAGCGTTTTCTGTTCAACAGAACAAGGGACCGAATCCAGTGCCGCCTGCAGTTTTCCACATCATGGTTTACCTCGATAGTGCAAACGGTTTTATTCCAATGAAACAGCCCAACATGAACGAAAGAGATAAAATTCCTCCCATCTAAATCTAAACCGACCTGCCCAAGGGAAGGTTATTTATGTACCTTTACCAGAAACTAACGGAAACCAGTCACCATTTAGCACTGAACATTCGCAAGTGGGTGAAACTGCACGGGAACTGAAGCTTTGATTATTGACACTTTTTACTTTATAAGCAAAGTATAAGATAACGAAGTTGAAATTCAAGTGTTGTGCATCTTCAAATATGTACCCCAAATCACTACCATAGTTTAGACAACGGAAAATGCAGTTTCAAGTGTTCCTCTTGGTTTGATTGTTTTCATGTTTATATGTGTGTGTGTGTGTACCATCGGTGACGCCTTCTACTTAATAAAACGGCTTAAATTTGTATTTCAGGGGTTGTGAGTTGCCAGCAGTTCAGCAGGCAACAAATCCACTCCAGATATCAAAACAGGCTGGGTTTAGACTGTGTACTTATCGCGTGTTGTTGCCGCAGGCCCTATTCGCACCATTCACATATTATAAAGGACCAACTTAGTTGGCGTTGTTCATTCTTGAAACTAGCCCCGCTTTAACAATTTCAGAGTGTGGACCGACACCTGATAATATCTCACGAACTTCAATCCTCAGTCGTGTTCTTAAGTATTTCGTAAACGAAACCAAGGATTTTTCTCAGGAAGTTTACTAAAATCTTGCAGTTGAAAATCTGTTTAAAAGGTATCGATTTTAAACGCTTCAAGGGAATAACTACGGGGGGGGGGGGGAATTGTGTCGATTACAAGCCAATATAGTTGCACAATTTTTCTACCTTTATCGATAAGCGCAGTGTAACATTGACATTTAAAAAAATAATCACCAAGAGGTCAGCAATCAGGAATACATGCCTCTTTGTTATTATTTATTTAAATTTGATGTGCACAAAATTTGGAAGATATACTAGTATTGTACATTGTTAGGATATTCAGAGAGATGTTCTAAGTTCTCCGGTCCTGGGGAATTCTAGTCCATGTTTGCTTCGATAAACCGGAAAGTGTTCAAGTGATTTTTCTGAAGATTTTAGTTTTGAAGATGATTTAAACTTTGCAGCAATCTTGACATTTTAACCGAGAAACTGCAAATCCGTATTTCCCCCAGCAAAGGAGGGACTGTTAAAGCCCGCATTCTTGTCGTTTGCTAGTATTGGAAATCTCCTAGGGAATCAACTTGTTCTCAGTTACATTGGGGGAAGATGGCCAGAAAATGAGTCAAGCGGGTAAAACGAGGTTATTGCTAAGTCTCAAACAGATCTTGTGTGACCCACTATTATTCAAGCGTCCACTGAAGTTTCACAATATCCGCGCTCAATGTTTTTTTTTCACAAACTTCCCCTTTATGTTTCAGTGCAGCAACAAGGCAGCAAAAGCTGAGAGCATTGTGCAAAGGAGAGGAAAACACGAATGAAGATTATTGTTCAAATAGGACACGATAAAATGAGACAATTCCGCCCCAGACCACGATAGATTTAAAAACCCTAACATGCATTCCCACCGTTTACAATGTAACTAGATCGATTAGCTATTCTTTAACCGAATTGATGTGTAACTAGCCGTTGCAAATTAAAAACAATATGCATGTTTTATGCGGGACAATTGTAAAGTGCATGTGCAGAGGATTGCGTCTCAGTGAAGTTTATACTGTGCACACATTTTAGGTTATGTTCCAGGCTAGCTCGCCATGCATCTTATGTCAAACTCTTTTACATTTAACTGGAATTTGCATACAGTATTTCTACAGCAAACTTATACAGGGTTACTTTAATTTTCAGTTATTGCCGCTTCGCTTAATTCATGCTTCCGCACCGTATTCCAATTCAATTTGGGAGTATATTTTACTCTGCGTGTAAATTTTTAAAAGTCCATTCACTAAATTGCCACTGCATCGGACACCGAGCAAAAATAAGCTCCTGTTAAAGTTCCGACTTCTGGTGACTTTGCTTAGAGAATTTTTTTTTTCTCTGACCACGAAGAATCTTTAACTCCAAGATTGTGGGGGCTTTCTGCTTCGGTTAAGCAGCATCGTTGCTGGCCCGGAGTTTTCCATGTCAAGCCACAGCCCTGTTTTGCTTACCGGCTAACGTCTGATCGGTTTTATAAAGGCAAAACTACAGAATGGTCTGAATGCACAAGGACTGATTTATTGGGAAGGAGCTCTGCCAGTTGATTCGTGTAAATCCACCTATATACAATTATACAAACCGATTCACACAGTCACTCACATACATACACACATGCACATATATAGAAACACATCCAAATAAACACGCACACGGTCACATAGATACAACCAAGCCTCTTCACATACCCACATATGTACATATATAGGTCAATAGGCACATATACGAAAGCACAGAAACATCAAGTTCATGTACTCCCGCATGCATACTTACACACACACACACACACACACACAGAGACACGGCCTTTATAACTCCCATTAAAAAAAAAGCCTTTGTTTTGTCAGAAGATGGAATCCTACCAGGTTGACTGGGTGAATGTAGCCATTCTCATACTTGTCGTTGGCTAGGATCTGTCTCAGGTGGGCAATGTAGCTAGATGCCAGCCGGAGGGTATCGAGCTTGGAGAGTTTTGTGTCTGGTGGCACCCAGGGTAAGGTGGTTTTGAGCCTGGAGAAGGCTTTACTGAGCACCCTCATCCTGGCCCTCTCCCTGGCATTCGCTGCGTTCCGCTGAATCTGTTTCCCTTCCTGGGTCACCCCATTCAGAGAAGATTTCTTGGAAGCCGTCTTGCGGCTCTTTCCCGATGCCCCCCTGCCCTTCTTTGGGGACTCGTGTTCATAGTTGGAGCTATCTTCGTTGCTGTCGTTGGAGGTGCAGAAACCCTTGGTCGATTTTCTCTTTATCCCATCGCATTCCTCCTCTGTTCCCGGCACCTCCATTTCCTGGAGGTCTTCTACATCGCTCACCGACCCAGTGGACATGGTATCGCCACGATCTTCTGCAACTCGGCTTGTAATGATGGCAAAGACTCGGAAAAAGTGAGGAATGTGGAGCTTTTCGGCAGGAATGAATTCCTCGACTCAGTTTGATTGAAGACTCTGCGATCTGGCTGCGACACCCGGAATTTATCACGCTCGTTTGGAGGCGTGACCTGGCAGTTTGAAAGGAGGGACAACTAGATTTTGACAAACGCCGTATCCGCTCAAATCTTTCTCTTCAGTTTATATTCCCCCAGACGGGTAAAGAAACTCGGCTTTCTGTGGCTAGCCTACAGCACCAACCTTGAAAACACTCCAACCCAAATCTATATAACGTGACATCCATTTCTTCATAATTTTTCCGTGAAGTTCAGAATGTGTATATTAGAGAAGAAAAAGTAATCATTCATTATTTAGTGTTTTTTTTAGAATGATTTGATATTAAAGTTTACTGAAAATGGGTGATTTGTTTTTATTTTAAAAAGCCGAATGGATTTTGAATAATTCTACTGCCTAGAGATAGTTTCTGTTCGATGCTGAGTCGTCTCACAATAATCACTATATGTGGCCGTGACAATGCGGTTCACCCCCTTTCAGAGTGATGGAAAAGACCGGGCTGTGTGTCGGGTTTCTGTTGCGATGTCCCCAAGTATTCAGAGGCCGGTCTGAGTCAATGGGTTTCAGTATGAATTCACCTGTTTCTATAGTTTACTTTGCACCAAGCGTTTTTATAAGGAGAGCAAAGTGTCAACAGGTCCAGCTAAGAGCAAGTTTAAAACCGTTGATTTCTTTAACATGAACCTCACAGCTTTCCTCAAAAAAAAACCAGATTGTCTGACCATGACCTCATTTCTGTTTGTGGGATCTTCCTGCGTAATAGTTGCTGCATTTTCTTCATTCCAGCAGTGGGCAATGCAAAAGTAAATCATTGACTGCAATACGTTTTGGGAAGTCCTGGCGTCCACGAAAGACGCTATATGAAAGCAAATCCTTTCTTTGTCATGACATGTTTTAAGGAAGAAAAATATTGATCTATCGATTAAGGTTCAGAAGGTACTTTGCACTTTTATTCCATTTTGGGAACGGGCTTGAGGTAACAAGAATAGGACAACTGTGCCCATACAAATAAAAGTACCTTTCGGGTTTGTAAATCAGGTTATTTATGTGCGTTTGTTACTTTTTTTTCTAATGGTGCAAATTTATTTTTATCCTCCAGGAAAAACGCCATTGATTCTATTAGGATTTGGAAATGTGTATGTGCAATGTGAACACTTTCTACTTTGTGTTGCCGGCTCAATGTGCAAAACCAGTCAGGAATACTGAATAGATCTCATTGTCAATAGTCTGATATACCTAGATTAACAAAAAAAAGGAACTGCATTTGAGTCAATGATCTGAAGACTCTTTGTACCTTCTGATTGTGTTTCAGACTTCGGCTGAACGCTCCCTTTGTGAGGCTATGAAGAAAACCTGCCCTGATGGGATTGCTCCTGACAGTGTGACAGATTCGAGGGAGATGATTACACCTTGCGCTCATTTCCTTCACATTAATGTGTTATGATGATAAGTCCAATATCCAGAGAGAGAGAGAGAGCTCGCAACAAAAACACATTCTCTTCAACAAGTGAGGTAAATGCAGGCTTGACATGTCCCCATTCGTTGATTCCATCAGTTTTCCTTCCTTTCTGAAATTTTCGATGTCATTTGGACTGTTCCCTCGCACCTTGCTGCTGCCTGAATCGCTACTTGTGACATGCCGCAGTTTAGCGTTCAGAGTATATATCACCAGAACCAGTGCTTTATGGAATGTAAAACAACTGGGCAGTAAATTCTGAAACTGGAAAGGCAGCCGTGCTGGATCTATGAAGGCTGGTTTTCTCTGTTCTTGGACTTGTTTGTGCAGGTGGAGATGGAAATGACTGCCCGCAGACAAGATTTATGGGAGAAATGATTGATTTCGTAAACGTGGAGAAGTCCCATGGACTGAGCAGATTAATGGCGTATCATCAGGTCAGATTCAGTACCGGACCGGCGCATCTGAACCTCAGACAGGGGAGGTGAGATGGGGCGATTTTAATTCCTGAACTGGGCTTTCCACACTTCCCAAACCGATTAGGGGTGGGGACAATTCGATCCCTGTTGCTTCAAGTGAGAGCACTGGGGAAATAGAAACCAATGCTTTAACGGGGTGAGGGGGAGGTATTTTTGGGAGGGTTGTCCACTTGATAACCAGTTAACAGGGTCGAATAGCGGGCTGTTTGAATTGGCATGATACCCCGATCAAACGCAAAGGCAAGACGGTCAAGCAAAGTTGTTTCAATGAATATTCACTGTATAAATGGACTAATACCATTAATGTAGCCGATGTGGATATACTTTTTACAACCTATATATCAAAGAAAGACATTTAGTGTCTGTTGTAGGCTGTCATCTGATTAGCCTTGGCAGTAGCTCCGGACATTGAAAACCACTGGAAATCACAAGCCTGGGTCTGACACAATGGTCAGTTTGTCATTTTTCCATCAATTCTTCGGGATGCCGCGGCCGTAAACGTGACAAATGATCTGCCGTTATTTGAGAATATTAGGGCTCGGGCCTTCATGCCAGAAAAGGTTTTAAGGCCTGAATTATTTATTTTGGGCGCATCGGCTTGTGGTTCGGGAACCTTGGAGAAGCAAAGCTTTCTAGCAGTGGGAATTGGTGAAATGTGGCCTGAAGTCTTCTGCCCTGCCGCTTTGCTGAAGACTTAGAATAATTGGCACTGCGCAATTGACGTGATTGGCAAGTCCAAACAAAAAGAAAGCCCAATAAACACAATATCCACTGCAATTCCTTCGTCCCCGCGGTCAGTAATTACCTCGAAAATGTTGATTGAATGAATGCATCATGATTCGCCCTTTATAAATCCCTGGTTAGTAGACACCATTCTCAGCGTTCACTGATGTTATACCTTCTGATATTTAGCAGTTTCTCGAGAAAAGTGAGATTAAGTACTCTTTAATTACCTGGCACAACAAGATATGTGCTTTTTTGCCATTTCTTTGTTCTGCACTATAATATTGTTTCTTCATCTCTTAATAACACCACCTCATCTTTAATTGTCGTCATGCTTCTGATGAGTTTATAAAAAGCTTTTGGTTTTGTCGAATTTTATCATTTGAAACTGAACAGATCATTATTCCATTCCAACTAGTCTTAGCTTGAACCTCGCATTGTCATAAACAGTAACACCAATTCACATTTATACTAATCTCTGGAATCCTTCACTGCATGATGAATATAGCACCTATCGTCTTACTTTTATGACCTTGAATTCTAATTTAATTCTGAGAGACACAGCGCTAGACAAATTCTGCCTCCCATCACATGACTTTCAAAACCATATGCACCAGCAACAGAGGAATTCCCTTGGTCTTCATCCAAAATATCATAGTTCAACTTCTAACTCTGCTGACCTAACCACTGAGGCTTATAAACAATAAATTATGAAAATGCACCTATTTCACGTTTCACAGCAGATATAAAACTCTTCATATTTCACAACTTTGGTCCTCAGTTCATTGAATTGCCCCCTCAAAACTATAGCTATCAATGATATTATCCATCTGATTATGTCACTCAGTATAATTCAAATAGTATGATTGGGGTACAAATTGTTTCAGACTTGTCTTCAAATGCGCAACCAGAAGGATGCTAGCAACGTATTTGTGAAATGGGAGTCCTGAAACTTGCCCAAAATTGGAGTTGGAGCTCATTTACATTATATGGTTAGCTACTTGAACTGCAACCTCAGCCAGTTCAATAATTTTAAATGGATGATTGTTGTGCTGCTTGCTTCACCAACAGTGGCCCTAAGATAAGCCCTGGCGGAGGTTGAAGAGGCAACAAGAAATGGGCATGTGCCTTAACTCACAGTAAATTGTGTTCCTGTAACACCACGGTGCTCACTGACCTACATTGGCTCCCAATCAGGCAATGTCTTGTTTTTTAAATTCTCATCCTTGTTTGCAAATCTCCCCATGGCCTTACATTTCCTAATCACTGTAATCTCCTCCAAACCTCCAGTCCTCCAATGATATCTCTAATTTTGGCCCCTTGTGCATCCCCTGTTTAAATTGTGCCACCATTGGAGACTGTGCCTTCAGTTGCCCAGGCCCCAAGCTCTGGAATTCCCTCTCTACACATCTTCACCTCTCTACCTTGCTTTCCTCCTTTAAGACATTCCATAAACCCTACCTCTTTGATGAAACTGTTGGTCCTCTGGCCTAATAACTCCTTATGTGGCTCAGTGTCAGACTTTGTTTTATAATGCTCCTGTGAAGTGCCTTGTGGTGCTTTGTTATGCTAAAAGCACTATATAAAAATAAATTATTGTTGTAATAATTATGAGTACTATGAATTTTGGGGAGCAGTCTTGTTCAGTTATTATTAAAGATTGACCTTTCGTTGGCAGCCACTGAAGAATCCTAAGCAAAACAGGATTCCCACTCTGGGGGCCTAAAACAGGCATCAAGTTCCTCATTTACAAATGTAAGTGGCATCAGGCCCATTTTAGGTAAATACCAAGGAAGCCTGAAAATTTCCTGACTTAATATTGGGTTGGATGCCTTTCTGGCACAATTGGGCCATAGGAAATGAATCCCTGAAATATGGCCTCATTATGCCTGTTTTACATTCATAAGCTGAGTGCAGTGAAGATCAATTTTTACCCCGTTTCTACTGTAAATACTATCTGAATCATGATGTTCTGAAGCTACAGTATTTGCTACATGGTATCACTAGCTAGAAACCCCCACACAGACTCATCCGAATTATGTCCTTAGGATATTGCCCCTTGAAAAAAATACAACCTTCATATTATAAACTTCATAGTTTGTGACTATCTTTCCCATTATGAGTTGTGAGATTGATATGCAATGTTATATTTTTCCATAAACTCATAGTACTCATAATTATTACAACAATAATTTATGTTTATATAGCGCTTTTAGCATAACAAAGCACCCCAAGGCACTTCACAGGAGCATTATAAAACAAAGTCTGACACTGAGCCACATAAGGAGTTATCAGGCCAGAGGACCAAAAGCTTCGTTAAAGAGGTAGGGTTTAAGGAATGTCTTAAAGGAGGAAAGCGAGGCAGAGAGGTGAATATGTGTAGAGAGGGAATTCCAGAACTTGGGGCCTGGGCAGAAACATTCTCTGTAAACAGTACTATAGCTGTATTCAATAGGCTGTGTTCATGCCTAAGTGAGTAGGCATGAACATTTGATTTCAAGGGAGGATCTTTGTTTCAGACCAGGTAAAATTCAAGCACTGCATTGTTGAAACTTAAGTTTAAATATTGCGAGATGGCAAGTCAGGAGAAATGATCACATTCCTTCCCTTAATAGCTCACTATTTAACACTTAGCACTTGTAATACACACTGAACTCCAGAAAAGGTTGGGAGCAGATTTACCACTTTATTTTCATATAAGACTCATTGTATTCATGAACCAGCCCAGTTTCCAGATTTAGTGACAGCCTTCTGTTTTGTAAACTGATGGTTTGCACCGTGCTGGTCATCTGAGTGTTATACATCACCTGGTGTGGCTCAAAAGCGCCACTATAATATGGCAGTCTCTGCTGCATTTGCAGTAGAGGAAGACAGTGGTTTGAGAAGTTGCATGGTTCGCTGGCCTCTGTTTCTTCTGGGCGCTTTTTCTCGGCCAGCTGAGCTTTTCATTTCCACTTGCCTCTTCCAATGCCCTTCCAAATAGTCAGCCTCCAGAGATCACAGCTGTCAGCCACTGTCTCCCAGTTGTCAGTGTCAGTATCTGCCATCTTCATAACTCACTTGCAGATGTCCTGGTATGGATGCCTAGGAGGTCACGATCAAGTGGCCAGTTCACAATACCTGAGGTCTTTGGTTATTCAGCTATCATCCATCCAATGAATGTGGCTGAGCCAGCACAAATGTTTTTGGCTTAGTAACGAGAACATGCTGATGGAGTTATCATGCTCCAGGACCTTTGAGTTGGTGACCTTGTCCTGCCAAGAGATGCTGAGCATACATTTGAGACAGTGAAGGTAGGAACTGTTCAGCCGTTTTCCCTGTTTAGCATATGTTGTCCAGGTCTCACCACTTTAGTGAGGATGCAGGTTTGGTAAATTGGTAGTTCCTGGATATTCCAGCATATTCCCATCAAAGATACAGTGGGAGTGTGCTGAATATTCATAGATTTGCAAGGCCACTTTGTCATGCTATTTGAAGTATATATACCCTCCAAGTTTGCCTATTATGATGCTATTATGATTATGATTCAGTCACAAAAACTATCAAAACAAGCATCCTCCTCTGGCAAAAGTTTCACTTCCAAAAGTGGTCACTGGATAATGATCAAGAGTGGGATTTTTTTTTATTTGTTCAAGGGATGTGGGTGTCACTGGCTAGGCCAGCATTTATTGCCTATCCCTAATTGCCCTTGTTTACAGGGAATTTGAGAGTCAACCACATTGCTGTGGGTCTGGAGTCACATGTAGGCCAGACCAGGTAAGGACGGCAGATTTACTTCCTAAAGGACATTAGTGAACCAGATGAATTTTTTTTTTTTACAACAATTGACAATGGTTTCATAGTCATCATCAGACTTTTAATTCCAGATTTTTATTGAATTCAAATTCCACCATCTGCCATGGTGGAATTCGAAACCAAGTCCCCAGAATCTTACCCTGGGTCTCTGAATTACCAGTCCAGTGACAAAACCACTATACCACCACCTCCCCAAAAAGATTGATACATTTCCTCCATCTCGGGCCCCAACCACTCCTACAACAATGGCTATCGTAGAATGGGTAGGAGTTCCAGACCCAATAGGCCACATTAGAGGGTTCAGTGCAAGAACAAGACTCAACGTGTCTGGGAATCAACCCAGTTTCTGGATTTTCCAGCATTCTCACACCAAATTTACAGTGGCAGTCTGCCAAATAGCCATAGATTAACTTGGGAATGCTACGACCGTGTAATACCTTATTACTACACTAACAAAAATCAAATAACTGAGTATAGACTAGGAAATAAACTGGGGAGTAGCATTTTCTTTAAAGAAACTTTGGTAGCACAGAACTTGAGTATTGCTGAAAAAAGAAATATTTTTCGTCAAAGCTTTTCATCTTGCACTCATCAGGATAATTGCAAGAAAAAACCAAATGTGAAGGGAACAATTTATACCAAATGAAAAGAGAGTGCAGATTGGTTGGCAAGCGTACTCTGATTGATAGAGGTGTGGCCATAGAGAATGGGCCAGCTGTTTCATGCTGCTACTACGCAGTGGCAACATGAGTGGTATTCACCACTAACAGAATGCTGCTGTCAAGCCAAAAAAATGTTCTGCCTATCACACAAATGAGTATGTGGTATATGGATTTCAGTGCCAGTGTGATGCTAGGTATGTAGGCTATACGTCCCAAAGACTGGTGGATCATATCAAACAGTATGTCATTTCCACTGTTCACATGGGCAAGGCCCAGACCGTACTCAACCAGCTGTGCTTGCAAAACTCAAACACAGTGTCCAACCTTAGATGTGATTCTGTGATTGGAAAACATTTGCTAAATAATCCTCAGTGTGCTAAGAATTACACTGGCAACTAATTTAAGATTCTCAGTTGGGCTTGCAAAGTGGTGCATTTGCATGTACTGGAAGCTACATATTATAATACACAGGGCTGTGTTATTTGCAGACAGAAATAAAAAGTATATATAATGTGTCTGTTTCAGCTAACTAAAATAAGTGACAGCCATTTGCTGGTTCATTCCTCAGAACAATGCTGTGACCAATCAGAGTTAAACTGAGTTAAATTTCAAACAAGGCTTGGCAGTTAGCTCTCAGTCACCATCGAGTGGTGCATTCTTCATGGCAGTTCTTCTACCAATCAGAATCCTCTTGCCAACCAATCAGCACTCTCTTCTCATGTAGTATAAATTGTTGTTCCCTTTACATTTGGTATTCTAGTGAATTGTCCTGATGAGTGCAAGATGAAAAGCTTTGACAAAAATTGCCTCTATTTTCAGCAATAGTAAAGAAACATTATGAAATATAAAAGTGATATGTACAACAAACTTAAACACTTTAGCAATTCTGTTAATTTACTTTATTTTACCAGAAAGAAATCCTGCACAATTAGTCATGATTCTAATGTAAACAACTTTTTGATTGCCCGGACTTTTCATTATATTAACTGTAAATATTTTTATCATATCAAATGTAGCAAAAATCTAACCTTTTTACGCAGCCCAATTTCTCAAGAGGATCATTGATTTGCAGTGCCATATGTATCAGACTAAAAGTCCCTCAAAAGAAAATGTTCACGATCCTTTCAGGAACTAAGGCCATCAGCTGCAGCACATCAGTGAGGTCCACTATTTGGTTACATTTCTCCAAAATATCTGGAGCTTTATCTTAGCCATAGGGACAATTGATTTTTTCATTTTTGTTTATTTTGTCCAGTTGATTCTGTAATGCAACAAAAGGATATTTTTTTCTTTAAAAAAATCTCTAGAATATTACACATGTTTGGCCTGGGATCTTAATACTGTATTAATGAAATATTTTTCTGGATGCCATTGCGCTGACACCCTGGATTTTCACCATTGGGACCCAGGCTTAAATCCAATACAGACTAATGGGACGTATGTCTTTTCTTTCTATTCAGTTCTTTATAATGTGAGTTCTGGCAGGCTCAGCCCAGTTTATAATATTCACTGCCTCTTAGGAAAAAGCTACCCCAAATTTGTTGCTAATTGCTAATCGCTCAGAGTGACTGTTAAGGAAAACATCAACCCTTGCAATAATGAAGTGATCCTCAGTGCTGGAGTTCAGGCACTTTGTTAAGACTGAGTTCAGGCAATATGGAGCTGTGTCTAACTGTTTTCTACCTGGCCTTGAAGTGACTAATGTTGCCTAAAATGGAAAATGTTTTATTTCCCAGTTCTACTATCCATCATCTTGAAAAGCAAAAATTTAAAGGGAAGTGCATTCCCCCACATAACTGAAGTGTTTTTGATCTAGCTCCACTCATGATGACATTTGATCTTTGCACATTTTAAAGTAATATTCACAAACTTGCCAAGTCAATTAGAAATAAGATCCATTAATAAGTTGAACTTTCACTGAATGTTTCATTTGTTTTCAGTTCCCATTTGTGACATTATATCATTATTTTAATGTTAGCAGGAATTGTTATGGATATGAGTACACTTTAATTGAGTATTAATGACTGATTTATTGATGACAAATGAATAAACAGAGCTTGTGCTATAATTCTTTGCAGAACGGAACTGCTACAGCATTAATCTTCAGCTTGTCCTACACTGAAAAGTTCAGTAATTCTGGGACGAAAACATTCAGATTGCTAGGTTTATATTTAAGGCTGAATTGTCCTTAAATCTGAGTGCTCAGACGTCAGCACACCTGGCACATGACTGGCCTCCTCAATCACCAATAAATGCGGCTGGACTACCTTAAGCAATCCTGCCAAATCCTTTTTCTGCTCTAGGATTATCTAGCCTCCTCCTCTTGATATTAAACCACGTCCACTTATCCCCTTCTTTTGCACCCCCATCCTCACCTCCAACAACGTGAGAAGTTTATTTTTGCATTTTCCTTTCAAAGATTGAATTGATCCACTCTGGTGCCTCTTTCCCTGGATCAGCCTCCTTACCTCCTCCTCCTTTTATCTTCCATAAGAACGTAAGAAATAGGAGTGTGAGTAAGTCATGCTGAGCCTGCTCCACCATTCAATAGGATCAGGGCTGAATTTTTCTATCAGCTCCACTTTCCTGCTCTATCTCCATATCTCTTGATTCTCTTAGTGCCCAAAAATCTTTGGGTCTCAGTCTTGGATATACTAATTTTCCCTGCCAATTCCCACCCAACCTGCATTCCTCTCCCCTGACCGCTCTTGTATAACTTCTATCCATTTTCCTCCGTTGCATTCACTAAACGCAGCTGCTACCTGAGACTATCATCCTTCTTGCTCCTTCAATTAGTTCTCAACCTAACTAACCCCATAACTAACTTTCCTCAGCTCAGTGCTTGCTGATATCATCAAATGCACCCTCGCCTCAGAGTCTGACCTTACCCTTCAAGGATGCTGTCATGATCCCCTTCCTTAAGAAATCCACCCTTGATCTTTCTGTCCCTTACTGATAGCCTCTTTTGTCCCTTTATGTTTCTCAGACTTTTTGTTATCACCCAGTTGCATGTCCTTCTCTCCAATTACTCTTTGTTTGATTCCCTCCACTTTGGTTTCTATCATGCTCAAAATTCCAAGACTGCTGTGGTCAAGGTGACTGATGGCATTGCTTAGCATAGTGATGATGGTGTGTTATACATTGGTTGTCTTCCTTGACCTCTGCAAAGCATTTAATATAGCTGACTGCTCAATCTTTTTTCATTATTTCTTCTCTGCCATCTGCTTCCATGGCATAGCTCTTACTTGGATTCAGTCCTACTTGTCCCAGCTCAGCTAGTAGCACATCTTCTCCTCCTGATATGAATAAGGTTTCATTCTTCTCTTCCTTGTTTGCATACTGCACCTTGCCTATATTATTTGCAAATTGACATGAGGACTGCTTTCATCTCATATATATATCTATATCTATATATACACTAACAATATTCTCTGCATCATCATTGGCCCCATATTCGCCAGGATTCAGTAAAAATTCTTATTTGATGTCAAGTTGTGAATGAGCAAGGACATTAACATCACCAAGAATTAAACCATTGTGTTTGACATCCATTGACACTCTGGTTTCCTTCCTTTCCCATAAGGGAACATGACAGTGCGTAACCTCTATGTCCTGATTTAACCTGAGCTGAACTAAAAAATCCACATCCTTGTCACCTCCATAACATTGCCCTCCTGTATCTTCATTTCGCTCTCAGTGCATCTGGAACATTCATCCATATATTTGTCAGCTCCTTACTGGTCTCCTGAGCTCCCTCCTGCATAAGCTATAATTCCTCCAAAATCCTTCCGCCTATATCTTGATATCAGAAACATTTCTGATGAAAGCACCCAGAGGTCCTGAGCCCTCTTTTATTTCCTATTACCCAACAAACATGAACACATTTTCAGAGTTCATTGACAATATATTAATGCTCCAACAGGAACAAGTGTATTTCGTTTCCACCGTATGCTTCTTCAGTGTGATCTTCCACAATCCAGTAATGGCATATGTGCCAAAAAGTATATTTCTTGAATATAAAGCAAAATAATGCATTGAGTATCATTCTGTTAAAGTGCTATAGAGGTTAACTTGAACAATCTCAGACATAAGGAAATGTTGAACAAGGAAAGACCAATCAGTCCCTCAAGGCTTCTCATACATCATTGTTCCCTTGTGTCTGATTTTCCATATACCAATGCTCTCCAATGTTTACTTTGCATGGAATACCATAAATCTAATGATCTTTAGACACTCTGGAAATTCCAAATATCTTCCCTGCTCTGCATAAGCTCTAATCCATAACCTGACAAAAGCTTCAACGGAGCACAAAAAATATCCTTTAGAGAGGACAGAAAGCAAGGCAATTGTACTTACCACTGCAGCCATCAATCTCTTGGAGGGAAAACTGGAACATAAAAGGTATGGGCATATAAGAAAAGAATGAACAGGAAGAAGAATCACTTTAAGAAAAGGGATGAATAAAAATTTTAATATACATTATAAGCCTAACAAAGGAACAACAAGTATTGAGATTCAGGATTTCCAGAGGCTTCAGTGCAAATATGTATTATACTGGGAGGTGATTTAAGTGCTCTGAAGTGGCAGTAGCTATTAATTTCTGAATTATAGAAACATTTGATTCATCAGGAGATCTTAACTCTGACGTTAGATGAAATACCATGTCCATTTATATTCATGAAATGTGTGGGTGCTCTACAATGTTCACCTATGTTCACAGAAGTATAGAAAAGTGGTGAGGGAGACGTAACACTTTTCACCATTACTGGCTTTTGAAGAATGCTCTGTGTTGTGGGCTTTCTGTAAATGGAGATATGCGGGTGACAAATATATAGGGGAATCACAAGACAATTTGTAGATGACCTGTGTTTACCAGAAAAGAATGCCCACAGCATATGCAGAATACCTGTAACAACAAGAGCTTATTCATTCTGAGCTAGTTAATCATACCTATATTGTTTGAATGAGATAACTAATTAACAGCTTGTGTTCTTGAACATAATGCTACAATCTGAACTTATCACTTTACACAAACATGTGCTACAAGAACGCTGATTGAGCCAGATGCACAAAAGATTTGATCCATCTTAATTCAAATATATATGGGGCAATTTTAATATAACTTGAAGACAGGAAAATTGCAATATTTATTTTACTCTTCCATGAAGTCAATAAGTTGGGCCAGGATTTTCCACTTATCGGGAGGGCTCAGCGGGAATGGGTGGGAGTAGTTGCGGAGCTGACTGCTGCCCGCTATCGGCTCTGTACCGTGATTTCACGTGGGCAGACCAATTAAGATCTACGCTGCATAGATCATGAGCGGTAGCGCTGAGCACTACCTGTGCAGGCGAGGGGAGGAGGGAGAGGCGGGTCCAGCATGAAAGAGTGCTTCAATCTCCCTGAGGCACAGAGCTGCCGAACGAAATATTGCGCAACTTTGGGACGCACGCCTGGCGTAATCACGTGTCAATTAATGTGCACCCGACACGTCAAATGGAAAATTCTGTCCTTGATCTCTGGAGGGAGTGGATTTCAAATATATAGTTTGCTCAGTTTGTGATGTGCCACATATTACACAACCTTGCCAGTCAGAGTGGCATTTAGCAAGATGTTCGTTAGAAAGACCGTGTAGAAGGAATGACCTTTCTATCTTCGCCACATGAGGTGAATGAACTGTTATTTTACTTTAACAATATTATTGAATGGAGCTAATGCACAGGAACAATGCAGATTCCTTTGTTATCAATTATATAAGGAAGTACCGAACTAAAAGGATAATTTGACTGTTCTTTCCCATGCTTTCAACTAACAATTTGTCCTGTCATTATCCAATTTATTTAATCCGTTGAGGGAACATTCCATAAATTGACTCCTAAAGGTAATCAAGTGAAAGTCTAAATTATCTATTTGAACTCAGGACCTACATTATTCATTTTTGCTTGCATTCCATAGCATTACATTTCCATGGTTCAAGCAGCTCTGGAAACATTGTGTTCCATAGAGTATTTGATCATTTCTAACTGTACAAATCCTAGAAACTTTTACTTCTGTCCCTAGCCAGATATTTATTCCAGCTGTTTTTTCAGAGGAGTTAATCAGTGCAACATTAATCTCTCGATGGAAGTTTGTTCCATATGTCCACCACTGTATGGTTAAAAAAATTCTTCTAATCTTTCCACTTCTATTTGCAATTTAGAATCCTGCGTCCCAGAAAAGTATCCTTGTTGCTCATTTCTTGATCTTCCCAAAGGCATATTTATTCCTTTTAAAGACAGTATGCTCAGTACAGGACACAGTGTTCCAAATATGACCACAACATCGGTTTACAAATAAGAAAATAGCTTACTGCAAATTGTAATTCCATGCACTTGAAATGCATGTCCTCATTGTGTAATTACTTGTCTCACTTTGCATTTCTTCTCCTTGAATTCATATATGGGTACAATACCACCTGCAAGTTCCCCTCCAAACTACACACCATCCTGATTTGGGACTATATTTGTTTTTATTATTCTTTCATGGGATGTGGATATCTCTGGCAAAGTCCAGCATTTGAGTACCCATTCCTAACCTCCCTTGAGGGTCTTACAAGGCCATTTCAGAGTCAACCAGACTAGCTGTGAGCAGCAGAATTCCTTTCCTAAAGGACATTGGTAAACCAGAGGGTTTTTAATAACAGTTTCATGGTCACTGTTACTGAGACTAGCTTTTAATTTCAGGTTTTATTAATTGAATTTAAATTCCATCACCTGCTACGGTGGGATTTGAACCTATATCTGCAGGACATTAACCTCAGCCTCTGGATTACTAGTGTAATGGCATTACCACTATGCCACCATCTCCACTATGCTGCCATTACTTCATTGTTGCTGAGTCAAAATCCTGGAACTTCCTAACGCCACTGTGGGTGGAACTATTGCACATGAACTACAGCGGTTCAAGAAGGCAACAAATCATCGCCTTCTTATGGGCAATTAGGGATGGGAAATAGATGTTGGCTTAGCCAGCAATGATCACACTTTGTGAAAGAAAAAGCAAAAAAAAAACTCATCTCATTGACTTTTCATATTCCTGAGTAGCGACAGTACCACTAGAGGAAGGAGTGACACCAAGATGAGATTATGAGTTTTCGATATGCTGATGACAGAATGATCAGCTGCTAACATTGGTGCATTAGTACAAGGATTGTCTTGGCTCATCTCCATTATGGGCTCAATGCTTTTTGTGAGGTGAACAAAGAAATGTCCATTATAACCATATTACTGACATGAAATCCAATATTCTGCCTGTGTCAACATTACTGCAGGTATGTCTAGCAGCTTCTCCATGCAGTCAATATACAGTTGAGACATAAAGGCCCAGATCTTGTGGTCTCTGGATCATTGAAGACCAGACATACGACACAAGATATGCATTGTTGAAACCTACAGAAGTCCCTGACCCAGGGAAGACTCTGAGCTAGAGTTAGAGATTTCGGACAGTTTCAATGTACTTACCTAGATTTATCTGAAAAAGGTTAGACAGAAAAATCCTAATCTAATTCCTGGGTAACTATAGAAGTGAAACCCTCAATCGCTCACTCTGACCTTCCAACTCCTTCCCCAACACAACCACGCTGCCCCCCCGCCACACTAACCCACTGACCTGCCACAAGTACCACCCAAAGCCCTGACTACCCCACTGACCCCCATACCACCGATCAACCCCCTTGACATGGCCTGATTACCCCATCCGACCACGCTAACACCTGAGCACCCGACCAGACCTGACTAGACCCCAACCTGACTACGCCTCCCAAACTGACCTGACTACCCCCAACCCACCTACCCATCTCACCCACCTACCCATCTCACCCACCTACCCGCCTCACCCACTTACTCACTTACCACCCTACCCACATTCTACCATCCCCACTTACCACCCTGCCCATCTGCCACCCTAGGTACCTACCACCTCACTCATCTACCACCTCATCCACCTGCCATGCTACCCACTTACCCACTTACCTAATCCACCCTAGCATCTCAACCACTTGCCTCACCCACTATAGTCACTTACCCATTTACCTCACCCACCTACCCATCCTAACACACTACCCATTAACTCATCCATCCATTTACCCATTCGCTAACATTTACCACCAGACCTTTAAACTTACCATATGCCAGCCAGTGCTGTAAAAAGAGGGTATGTCCAGCAGGTGGATGAGGTGGTAGTTGGGTAGGGTGGCTGATGGACAGGGTGGCAGGAGGGTAGGTGGGTGAGTGGGTAAATGGGTGGAGGGGTAGTTAATTCAGGTCAGGGGAGTAGTCCGGGGGTCAAGAGGGTCATTGGGGAGTCAGTGCAAATGATTGGGGTGTCAGTTGTTTAGTTACCAGGAATTAGACTAGGTTTTAATCTGTCTAGCATTTTCTGGGCAACTATTCAGGTAAGTGTCGCAGAACTGCCCCCAGTCTCCGACTCCAAATGAGAGTCGCCGACTTTTGCCAGGGGTACTGGGAAGCAGGGGAATTGCCCAACTTAAGTTCAAACTTTCCAGATAATTCCATGGAGGTTAGCATGTCAGGATTACCAAAAGACCATAAGACATAGGAGCAGAAATTAGGCCATTCGGCCCATCAAGTCTGCTCTGCCATTCAATCATGGCTGATAAATTTCTCAACCCCATTATCCCGCCTTCTCCCCATAACCTTTGATCCCATTACCAATCAAGAACCTATCTAACTCCGTCTTAAATACATTCAACAACCTGGCCTCCAAAGCCTTCTGTGGCAATGAATTCCATAGATTCACCACTCTCTGGCTATAGAAGTTTCTCCTCATCTCTGATCTAAAAGGTCTTCCCTTTACTCTGAGGCTGTGCCCTCGGGTCCTAGTCTCTCCTACTAATGAAAACATCTTCCCCACATCCACTCTATCCAGGCCTTTCAGTATTCTGTAAGTTTCAATCAGATCCCCCCCCTCATCCTTCTAAACTCCATCGTGTATAGACCCAGAGTCCTCAAACGTTCCTCATATGTTAAGCCTTTCATTCCTGGGATCATTCTCGTGAACCTCCTCTGGACCCTCTCCAGGGCCAGAACATCCCTCCTGAGATACGGAGCCAAAAATTGCTCACAATATTCTAAATGTGGTCTGACCAGAGCCTCATAAAGCCTCAGCAGCACATCCCTGCTTTTATATTCTAGTCCTCTCGAAATAAATGCCAACACTGCATTTGCCTTCCTAACTACCGACTCAACCTGCAAGTTAACCTTAAGAGAATCCTGGACTAGGACTCCCAAGTCCCTTTGCACTCCCGACTTCTGAATTCTCTCCCCATTTACAAAATAGTTTATGCCTCTATTCTTCCTACCAAAGTGCATGACCTCACACTTCCCCACATTGTATTCCATCTCCACTTCTTTGCCCATTCTCCTAACCTATCCAAATCCTTCTGCAGCCTCCCCACCTCCTCAATACTACCTGTCCCTCCACCTATCTTTGTATCGTCTGCGAACTTAGCCAGGATGCCCTCAGTTCCTTCATTTAGATCATTAATGTATAAAGTGAAAAGTTGTGGTCCCAACACTGACCCCTGCAGAACTCCACTAGTCACCGGCCGCCACCCTGAGAAAGACCCCTTTATCCCCACTCTCTGCCTCCTGCCAGATAGCCAATCTTCTATCCATGCCAGTACCTTGCCTCTAACACCATTGGCTCTTATCTTACTGAGCAGCCTCCAGTGCGGCACCTTGTCAAAGGCCTTCTGGAAGTCCAAGTAGATAACATCCATAGGCTCTCCTTTGTCTAACCTACTCGTTACATCCTCAAAGAATTCTAACAGATTTGTCAGGCATGACTTCCCCTTGATGAAACCATGCTGACTTTGCCCGATTTTACCATGCACTTCCAAGTATTCTGATATCTCATCCTTGATAATGGACTCTAAAATCTTACCAACGACCGAGGTCAGGCTAATAGGCCTGTAATTTCCCGTCTTTTGCCTCACTCCCCTCTTAAATATGGGGGTAACATTAGCGACTTTCCAGTCCTCTGGGACCCTCCCTGACTCCAGTGATTCCTGAAAGATCACCACTAATGCCTCCCCTATCTCTTTAGCTATCTCCTTCAGAACTCTGGGTCCCGACGCACATCTTGGGTCATACATCCGGTCTCCGCAATCCAGAGACCAGAAGATCTGGGCCTGTTTCAGGCTTGATCTGATATTCATCCCATTGCTTTTCCACTCTCTCAGGTGAATGTAAAAATCCCGGAACATACTTCGAAGAACAACAGGGGAGTTACCCCTATGCACTGGCCAGTATTTATCCCTGAATCCACATCACTAAAACAGATTATCTGGTCACTATTGCATTGCTCTGGAAGCTTGCTGTGTAAATTGGCTGCTGCATTTCCTACATTACAATTGTGACTACACCTCAAAATTGCGTCCGGGGGCCGATCGCGGGATGAAGTGCATTTCGCATCCGCTTCCGGGCCTGCCAATCACGTGCACCCAATGAACCTAAGATTCAGGCCCTGAGCTTCATGGGGATCTAAGTGTTCTAGTGCATGAGTCACAAAAAGTTAGTATGCAGGCACAACAAGTAATTAAGAAAGCTAATGTAATGATAGCCTTTGTTATGGGAGGAATTGAACATCTAAGGATGTTATGCTGCAGTTATACAGAGCATTGGTGAGACCACATCTCGAATGCTATGTGCAGTTTTGGTCTCATTAAATAAGAAAGGATGTAAATGTATTGGCGGAGTTTCAGAGGAGGTTTACTAGATTGATACCTGGAATGAGTAGGTTGTGTTATGAGGAAAGGTTAGATAGGCTGGGCTTGTTTCCACTGGGGTTTAGAAGAGTGAGGGGTGACTTGATTGAAGTACAAAAGATCCTGAACAGTCTTGACAAGGTGGATGCAGAAATACTGTTTCCTCTTGTGGGTGAGTCCAGAACTAGTGGGCACTATTTTAAAATTAGGAGGTGTCCTTTTAGGACAGAGATGAGGAGAAATTTTTTCTCTCAGAGGGTTGTGTGACTTTGGAACTCCCAACATCATAAGGTGATCGAGGCAGGATAAATGAATATCTTTAAGGCAGAGGTAGATAGATTCTTGTTAGGCAAGGGAATCAAAAGTTATTGGGGGTAGGTGGGAATGTGGAATTAGTAATATGAACAGATCAGCCATGATCTTATTGAATGGTGGAGCAGGCTCGAGGGACTGAATGGTCTATTTCTGCTCCTATTTTGTAAGCTCGTATTGTGAAGGTGGATCATATTATTTCAATATTTTTTGGGAATATGGTGGTATTCTGTAAGAAAGGGTGGGTTGTGTGAGTGTGTGTGTGTGTCCATGCTTTATTAAACTGGGGCAAGATTCAGAGAGACTGTCCATGGGAACTGAGCGATGAAAGATAAAGATGCTAGATGCATGCATTTGTAATGAATCTGGCACAGGAGTGTCAGACTGCATTTGATAGTTTGAGACCTGTATTAGCCACTACACCTGTTCTTGCAGCACCTGATTAGGCAAAGCAGTTTAAAATGGCTGTTGATGCTAGTGATGTGGGTGTTGGTGCTGTGTTGCTGTAGGAAGATGAACTGGGACTTGGGAAACCAGTAGGGTATTTATCACAGACGTTGAATGTGCAATAGAAGAAATGTTCAACTATAGAAAAAGAAACTTTAAGTTTGGTTTTAGCTTTGCAGCATTGTGAAGTGTACGTTGCAAACAATTCTTCTGAGACAGTTGTATATACAGACTGCAATCCTTTGAAGTTTCTGGAAAAGTTATGAGGTAAAAATGCCAGACTGTCCTGTTGGGGTTTGTCATTGTAACCATTCATTGTAAAATTTATACAAGTGGCTGGACGAGAGAATTTAATTGCAGAGACGTTGTCAAGAGCTTAAAATCAAAAGGACTTGGATGTTGGGGAATTGAGAATGGACTGAAATGAACTTTATTCTTACAAAAGAATTGTATAGGTATCCATAGTTGATGCAAGTACACTAGGGTGTAATAGTTTTTTATAGATAAGTATAGTAAATAATACAAAGTAGTTTGAAAAAATGAAAACGTCTTTTTGAAATATGATGTTCATTTTTTTCCTGTTGACCGAGGTGTGAAAGTGGATGCTATTATTTAAATGTTTCTGGGAATAAGGTGGCATTATGTAAAGAAGGATCATATGGGAATCAGCAAAGGACTTGGAGGTATAGAAAACCTAGTGATGGTAAAGGTATTACCAACAAGGAGCCAGTTGAAGGGCACCAGTCTGTTAAATATGGAAAGGTAGAAGGCAAAGGTAAAGGAAGAAAAGTAGCATGTTACCATTACCATTGTAACAAGGCTGGACATACAAGATCAAATTGTTGGAGGTTAAATGGAAAATTGATTGCAGTGATATGAATTGAAGAGTTCTGTAAGTAAAAGTGCTGTGGGTTCTGAGACCTAAGTGCAAGAAAGATGAGTAGCCTTTGTACAGTTGAAAAAGGAAGAGTTGGTATTAGCCAGAGAGGTGGGAATATGTTCACAACCTAACCAAAAAAGTTCTGAAGGGCAAGTTATAGAGATATTTAAAGATGTTATATGCAAAGGGAATTTTTTTATCCATGTATTCTGAGAAGAGCAGGAAAGATTGTTAGAATCTTAAGAGATACAGGGCCTAGCCAATCATTAATATTATGGGATAGTGCCATATTCTGTCCAGAAGGGTTGTTGCATCAGAAAATGTTAGTTACTGTAATTCTTGGAGGGTTCAAGCTTATTTTGTTATATTAAGTAAATTTAAAGAGTGATTTGAAAACAGGAGAGGTGTTTGTTGGAGTGGGATTCAATTTATTCTCCGGAATGATATAACTGGATCACAAATATTGACTACATTTGCTGTAGTAGAGGAACCTGTTGAGATGCAATCCACAGAGGTTTTACAGAAGGAGTATCTTGGATTGTTTTCAGATTGTGTGGTGACAAGGTCACAGACACACAAGCTTAAACAGGAAGAGGAAGAATCTACAAGGCAGGGGGTGGATACTGAGCCTCAGTTGGCTGGATCAATCTTTGAAAAGATTACTCAGAAAGAAGAGATCAGAGAGGATGAGGGTGAGGTGTTTAGTTCATTGAATTTAGTGGAGTTACAGCAGCAGGATCCAAGCTTAAAGCAGTTATACCAGACAGTTTATTCTGAAACTGAAACTGAATATATTCCAGATTGTTATTAGCTTAAAGATAACATGTTAATGAGGAAGTGGGGAGCATCTCATGTCTTGGCAGATGAAAAATGGCTGATAGTGCACCAAGTTGTGATACCATCTGGGTATCAGGATGAAATTTTGTGAGTGGCTCATGAAATCCCAATGGCTGGACATTTGCGAATTAGGAAAACTCAAGCTAAGATACAAAAATATTTATATTGGCCTGGACTACATAAAGATGTACTTAAATTCTGTCAAACATGTCACACATGTCAAGTGATAGGAAAACCTCAATTAGGTAATCACCTTTAATTCCAATTCCAGCATTTGAGCAACCTTTTAGTAGGGTCCTGATTAATTATGTAGGACGCCTGCCTAAGACTAAAAGTAGGAATTAGTATTTACTGACAATCATGGATGTGTCCATGAGATTTCCAGAAGCAATACCTTCAAGGAAAGTCACAGCAAAGGTGGTTGTAGAAGAGTTGACCAAATTCTTTATAAGATATAGGTTGCCAAAAAAGATACAGTCAGATCAGGGTTCAAATTTCATGCCACAGCTGTTTTAAAAAGTAATGAACAGCCTAGGGATAAAGCAATTTAGGTCATCAGCCTATCATCCTGAATCACAAGATGGCTTAGAAAGGCAGCATTAAATTTTAAAGAATACAGTTAGAGCATTTAGTCAAGATTACTCACATGATTGGGATCGAGGGATTCCATTCTTGTTGTTTGCTATTAGGAATGCCCCTAATGAGTCAACAGGGTTTAGTCCTTTCAAGTTAGTTTATGGTCATGAAATAATGGGACCACTCAGGTTGCTTCAGGAAAAATTAGTGAGTCAAATTTCTGAAACAACTCTCCCGGATTATGTGATGAAATTCAGAGAAAGATTGAATAGGGCACGTGAGCTAGCTGGGGAATATTTAAAGATATCTCAGCAAGTGATGAAGACTAAGGTGGATAAAAGGGTGAAAGCTCATAGTCTTGTGGCTGGGGAAAAGGTGTTTGTATTGTTGCCAATGCTGGGTGAATCATTAAGATCAAAGTTTAGTGGATCTTACCAGATGGAAAAGAGGCTGCGTGAGGTAAACTATGTAGTAAATATCCCAGAAAGAAGGAAGGGTCAGCAAGTGTGCCATGTAAACATGTTAAAAAGGTATTTTGACAGAGAGGATAAACAGAAGGAGATTCTGGTAGTTATAGGTAAGGACGAAGAAAAGGAAATTAAAGATTTTGAAATTGCCCTTCCTCTGATTAAATTGGATAATGAGGATGTACTTAAGAATCTAAATGTGACATTAAGTTACCTTCTAGAAAACTGTTGAAGTGATTTACAAGAGCCGTTGCAGTCACACAGAGCCAATTGTGGAAATAGACCAGGGAAGACAAATTTGGCTTTGCATAATGTTGATGTGCGGGATTCAGTTTCAATAAGGCAACATCCATATTGATTAATCCAGTAAAATTGGTTCAAGTGCAGAATGAAATTAAAATTCTATTTGAAAATAACATCATATAGCCCAGTCACAGTGATCGGAGTTCACTCATTGTAATAGTGCCAAATGCAGATGGATCACAAAGGCTATGGGCAGAATATTGCACTCATTGGGTGGGCGTGCGCCTGACCCAAATGAGCATAAAATGACACCTGATGACATCAGGCGAGTGTTTCAACGTCATCACGCACTCACGTGAAATTTCGGTCAGCAGGCGCACAGGAGTTGGCAGCTCCCCCGCCAACCATTAAGCGGCCTATTAAGATCCTTAATCAACTAATAGTTTGGATTTTTTGATGTCCATCCAATGATTCGGTTGGCGGGCAGGTGAAAAGGACGAGCAGCCTTTGCATTTTTGGCAAAACCTCATCCAAGGGCTGGGTGAGGATCCATCCAGTGATTAAAAAAAAACTTTTTGCGCTCATATTTTACATGTCCCTGCTCATGTGACAGATGCACATGAGGGAACATAGTTTCATAGAGTCATAGAGGTCCACAGAACAGAAAAAGGCCCTTTAGCCCATTGTCTCTGCGCCGGTCAAACAAGTACCTAAATATTCTAATCCCATTTTCTGACAATAGGCCAATAGCTTTGTATGCCATGGCATCGCAATTACACATCCAACTACTTCTTAAATGTTATGAGGGTTTCTGCCTCTAACACCCTTTCAGGCAGAGTTCCAGATTCCCACCACCCACTGGGTGAAAAAATTCTTCCTCACATCCCCTCTAAACCTCCTGCCCCTTACCTTAAATCTATGCGCTATGGTTATTGATTCCTCCACCAAGGGGAAAAGTTCCTTCCTGTCTCCTCTATCTATGCCCCTCACAATTTTATATACTTTAATCATGTTCCCCCTCAATCTCCCCTGCTCCAAAGAAAATAACCCAAGTCTATCCAATCTCGCCTCATAACTAAAACTCTCCAGCCCGGGCAACATCCTGGTAAATCTCCTCTGCACTCTCTCTGGTGCAATCACATCCTTCCTATAAAGCAGATTCCAGAACTGCACACAATGCTCTAGCTGTGGCCTAACCAGCATTTTATACAGTTCCAGCATAACCCCCCTGCTCTTATATTCTATGCCTTGGCTAATAAAGGCAAGTATCCTATATCCTTCTTAACCATCTTATCTACCTGTCCCACTACCTTAAGGGACCGGTGGACATGCACACCAAGGTCCCGCTGATCCTCGGTACTTTTCAGGGTCCTACCATTCATCATGTATTTCTGTGCCTTCTTTGTCCAGCCCAAATGCATCACCTCACACTTATCCGAATTAAATTCCATTTGCCACTGATCAGCCAATCTGACCAACCCGTCTATATCCTCCTTAATCTAAGGCTATCCTCCTCACTATTTACCACCCCACCTATTTTCGTGTCATCTGTGAACTTACTGATCAACCCTCCTACATTGAAGCCTAAATTGTTTATATATACCATAAACAGCAAGGGACCCAACACCGATCCCTGTGGAACCCCACTGGACATAGGCATCCAGTCACAAACACACCCCTCGACCATCACCCTCTGCTTCCTGCCACTCAACCAATTCTGGATCTAATTTGCCAAATTGCCTTGGATCCCTTGGGCTCTTACCTTTATTATCAGTCTCCCATGTGGGACCTTATCAAAAGCCTTGCTGAAGTCCAAGTAGACTACGTCAAATGCATTGCCCTCATCTACACACCTGGTCACCTCTTTGAAAAATTCAGTCAAATTGGTCAGCCATGACCTCCTCTAATGATTGTCCTTGATTAACTCCTGCCTCTCCGAGTGTAGATTAATTCTGTCCCTTAGAATTGCTTCCAATAGTTTCCCTGCCACTGAGGTTAGACTGATTGGCCTGTAGTTCCCTGGTTTACCCCTTCCTCCTTTCTTGAATAATGGTACCACGGCTGTACTCCTGTCCTCTGGTACCTCTCCAGAGAGATATTGAAAATTATTGCCAGTACCCCTGCTATCTCTTCCCTTGCCTCACTCAACAGCCAGGGACACATTTCACCTGGGCCTGGAGATTTAGAACATTTAGAACCTCCTCCCTTTCTATGCTAATTTCTTTAAGGAATTTCATTATTTTAAAATTCTTTATTTACTTTGATAAAAAAATCTTCAGCTCCCTGAGGCAGCTCTGTGCTGTCTATATTGATGACTTAGTGGTTTTCAGTCAAACCTGGGAGGAACATCTACGATATTTAAAGGAATTGTTTGACTGACTATGGGAAGCCAATCTGGCTAAAAGTGAATTTTCAAAAGCAAGAGTTACATATTTTAAGTCACACTATTGGATATGGTCAACTGGCCCCATGAGATGTGAAAGTAAAAGCTATTATAGAGTTCCTAGTGCCTACAACAAAACAAGAAATTTTGAGATTTTTGGACATGAGTGGATTTTATCAGAAAAGTTGAGTTCAAAGAGGTGCTTAGTTCAATGAATTCTAGGGTGAAAGGGAAATAAAAGATATTTAAGGGAGATGTTTAGTTGAATTGGGGTGGCTGTGTGGGGGAGATGTCTTGGGACCAGTTCTGTGCCAAGAAAAGTTGTGAATTTGAAGCAGCCATGCAGTTTCAAGCCAGCAAAGTCTTTGTTTTCAGAAAGCAGTCTGTTTCTGAACTTCCTTTGGATTTCCACAGCAGAGTGGAAGAGACTAAGAAGTCTTGTGGTATACTTAATTAAAATAGCAGCAGATTTTGCCTTGGGTAATATTACTGGATTTTTTCAGTTAAAAATCTTTAGTGGAGCTGTTGCCAAATAGTTTACTTGTGTGTTCTGAACAAATGAGATTTTGGGGGGCATGTTTTGTAAGACTGTTTTAACTGTGCAATTTTAATCTTATGTACTTAAGTTTTTCTTCTTCTTGTTAATAAATCTATTAATATTAAAATCTTGAAAGTGTTACTGGTATTCTATGCTTCTGGGATCAGTAGTTTTCCCCGCGTTTTCAAAACACAAAAACAAGATTATGATCAGTAAGACAAGTTTCCCTCTGGGATATGGCTTGCTGAATGAATACTGTCAGCTGTGGTCGTATAAGTATTCTAACTTCTCTCTCAGGGTAAATAAGTTTCTCTAGTATTCCCATTGCATTTATTAGTAACTATCCGACATTTTTGTCTGCTAGTTCTGGTCTGCCCCACAAGTGGAAACATCATCTCTAAATCTATCCTATCTAAATCTTTCATAATCTGAATGACTGTTTTAGAGAAAAAGAACTCCAGCCTCTTCAATCTTTCCTGAGAGGTATAACCTCTCAGTTCTGGTATTCTTCATTATAATAAAATTTTTGCACCTCTCTGGTGCATCTATATATTTTTTTCAGAATATGGAATATGGAGCCAGAACCATTCACAGTAACCCAGAAGTGGTCTACCCAACTTTGCTACTTTTCAATTTTATCCCTCTAGGAATGAACCTCTGTTTTATTTTTACATGATCTTATTAACCTGTGACACTACTTTAAATAAAAGCAAAAAACTACAGATGCTGGAAATCCAAAACAAAAATAAAAATACCTGGAAAAACTCAGCAGGTCTGGCAGCATCTGTGGAGAGGAACACAGTTAACGTTTCAAGTCCAAATTACCCTTCAACAGAAATTCTTACCTGGCCTGGCCTACCTTCAACAGAAGTTCTGTTGAAGTGTCATTCGGACTTGAAATGTTAACTGTGCTCCTTTCCACAGATGCTGCCAGACCTGCTGAGTTTTTCCAGGTATTTTTGTTTTGTGTCACTACTTTTATTTGTTTGTACTTATCTGTGCCTCTAGATCCCTATGCTTCCCAACTCCATTTAGACACTTAATTCCTTAGGAATACATTTTATTTTCCTTTCACAGGATGTGGGCATCGCTGACAATGTCAGCATTTGTTGCTCATTGCCCTTGAACTGAATGGCTTGTTAGGCCTTTTCAGAGAACAGTTAAGAGTCAATCATACTGTTATGGGTCTGGAGTCACAGGTAGGCCAGGCCAGGTAAGCATAGCTGATTTCTTTCCCTAAAGGGCATTAATGAACGAAATGGGTTTTGCTAAACAACAGATGATCATAAGTTCATGCCCACTGTTACTGAGATTAGTTTAATTAATTGACTTTAAATTCCACCAGCTACCATCATGAGATTTGAACCAATGTCTACAGAGCATTAGCCTGGATCTCTGGATTAACTAATCCAGTGATATTACCATTTGACCATTTTCTTCCCATATGGCTTATTTACTCTTCTTACTGAAACATACCACCTCACACTTACCAATGTTGAAGTATATTGCCTATTATATGTCCATTCTTCAAGTTTATTAATGTCTTCTTATATTTTATCACAACCCTTCTTTGCATTAACTATAATCCAAGTTGGTATCATCTGCAAATTTTGAAATTGCACTTCTGATTTCCAAGTCCAAATCCTTTATATAAATGGTGAGCATCAGTGGTCTCAGCACCATGCCTTGTGGAACACCACTTTCCAACTTCTGCCACCTTTAGCCACTATTTTTCGATTTTTGTTTTAGAAATAACTTGCTATCCATTCTGCTACAGTACATGTCCCCCTGACTGTACTGACCTGCTCTGACCTGAGTTATGGATTAGTGACAACAGTGCTCACAAACTACAATGGCCAAATCTGGCCAAATCATGTGTATATTTCTCTCCATTTGTATGATCCCACTGTTATTCATTTGCGACAAAACATCATTCCAGTTATATATTCACTGTAGGCTATTGTAATAAACAACCCGGTAAGGGGCTGACCATCAGTAAAGAACCAAACCAATTTCAACTTGTGTGACTGGGGTATGTGGAACCTCACTGAAACTTTATACAACAGGTAGCCCGAGAGGTTCTCCTGTAGGAAAGAGATCCTGTATGAAGTCTGCAGCAAGAAAAATAAACTTTTAGCCGTGTTTCCTGTAATCTCCTCTCTCTCCGCTGACAAAGAATTCCCAGCGGGGATCTATAATTGTTTATGTGCTTTCTTGCGCTTGTTTTCAGATGGAATTGTCCACATCCTATGATCTTCCTTTATTTAGGATTCCAATATAAACATTTCAGCTGGCTTGCTGTTATTTGTGAGTGAGGAGACGAATCTCGTTATCTATTCCAATGTGTAGAAACAAGACAATAGAAACCAACAGCCCAGATGTTTGCTGGAATTAATGTCGAAAATTGTGTATAGGCTATACATGCTTAGCAGTGTAACACACGAGCGCTTAGTGACACACCTACTACTTACCAGATGTTAAACGTAATGCCAAATTCCATCAGTAGCTTAGTTGAATCATTCTCTGTAGCCCCCCCCCCCCCACCCCCTCCACTACCGGACCCCCCTCCCTGCCCCAACTATGGGGATCCAACGCCCTTTTTTGGAGCTGGACGCGGGCTACAGTCAGGGTAACCTGCTGGAGAGCAGGGCTCTGACACCCACTGGCTCATAGCAGTCTGGTCCTTTCTTCCTCAGCTATGAAGCGCGCCTTCTGAAACGAACATTGTATAGTAGTGAGGCAAATTGCAACCGTTATGAAAAAGAGAAAATAGAAATGCAGACATGCATTGTATTGGTTGCATTCACCAAACAGTTCAGCAGATGGATTCCGCTTATTATTTATTTTGAGGTATTGTGTTTTCATTTTCCGCTGTTTCCTAATCCGGTTATAATTTCCCGAATGAATTGATGTTTAAACTGTACCGTGAACTGCTGCACCATCCACTTTGAGTAAATATGAAGAGATTATATCTATATCAGTGTGATGAACATTGTGAATTCATAGCGGAACCATTAGCATTCGGCAAGAACTTGCTGGGCGCGATAGGTCAGGATGATATCACATGGCATTCAATCATTCTTCGCAAAGCATGAGGAGGCAGAAAGATAACTGGACTGCCACATGACCAGTGGATATTTTCCCTGTTATTCTAATGTCACACATCCTCTCGCTGCATGGCCTGGCGGTCCCAGTGACAGGTCAAACTCAAGAGTGATTTAAACCAGGAGAAAAGCAAGGAACAGGCCAAGCCTCTACTAATCCGCACACAGTCCACCTTCTCCCATACCCTGGCAGTCCACGCACCAGCTGTGAAGGAGGGGAATGCAGGCCCGGAGTGACGCTAAACAGGACACAGCCATTCATCCCCTCACTTGTGCGAGGGTCATGTCATTATCTCCTCGGGTGCAGCTCCCGAGTCCAAAAGGGGATCATTCGGAGCAAGGCATCAAGTGACCATCATCACATTGAGAAGAATAAGTTCCTTCAGGGTATATATGTTTCCGAAATGTTCCCAAGTGTGCATAGCCCCGCCGCCTCTGAGTGTGACAACACACGGAGCCCAGTTCCCCCGTGTGTGTGAGGGTCTCTGCCCCAACAAGCTGCTGCAAATTGCACCATTTGTAGCTTAAGGTCAGCGGAATTTTGTCACGGCCTCTGGCCCAGGGCCGGCAGCTCACATCGTAAATACTCGCCGTAAAACCATTCACACTGACAAACACAAATAAATCGGCCACAACCCTCCACTTCCCCATTCGCAGTGTAGTGGAGCTGCGGAGGCCCATGTTGCGTGACCTCCAGATTATCAGTAAAGAAAACAGAATAAGAATCGAATTCGAAATCTCTGGTGTGAATTAAACTGATTACAATAAATTCCGCCCAGGCATCTCTCAAATCCGCTTAAATCTGGACGAATGCTTGCCAGAACTGTTGTACGCTGCCCAGAAACACCGATTACAACCTCACTGAGATACTATTTTACATCGCATTTTATATAATAATTCGCTTCCCAGTTCGATTTGTAAGGAATCAACACAGGACGCCGCAAATAATTGATGGAAGCAATTATTTAAATTAAAACGTGGCAATGAATGGGCTGGACTTAGGTTTTTGAAGGGGGATGGGGTGGGGAGAGAGTGACTTTGCTGTAAATGGACTGTGGATTTTAAGCAACAGCAGGTGCACTTTTAAATGGGTTTCTATCTCTAGTTTGGTCGCTCTTCAGTCTGAGCAGGGTTTGAAATTATATTTCGTTCGTACCGCACACACATTTACGCGTTCAATCCGTATGCAGCACGGAAAGACTGAGCGCTGATAAATGTCACCCCAAATTCCGGCACATCGAATCGACTGGCCGCTTGGTGATTTGTGAATGTAAAACAAGATGAAATGCTGGACTGGAGAGGATCAGCATGACGCAGGAATGCGAATTCTAACTCATGCGTTTATGACTGACCTCCATTCCGTTTTATTGATAGTAATTGATATAATCTCTTCAGATTTACTCAAAGTGGATGGTGCAGCAGCTCGTAGTGCAGTTGGAGCATCAGGTTCATTCGGGAAGTTAGAACCGGATTAGGAATATTGCATTGTTTACCCATCCGAGCGAGCCAAAGGGCGGTCGGTTCCTATCAAACTCCTGCACGCGCGAAGCTTACATTTTCGGAGTTGTTGAACTTGCTGTGTATTTCCAGTAAGCTTGCCTTCCGCGTGTACGTGCAGGGAACACGTGTAGATACCCAGATTTAATTACACAGCTCATTTCTGTCAAACAGCCCTTCATTTGTACAATAGCAGCCAAGGCAATCCCATGCCGCTCGTTAAAACAAGACAATCGTAAGTCTAAGGTCTCAGATGGCGGGAATTCTATAGTATTCAGCTGTAAAAATGTTCAACCGACAAACACGCTATTTTTTTTCCCCTAGAGAAGATGAGTTCAATATGTTGCTTTCCGGCTAATTCTTGCGTCAGATAAACTTCTTCGATTTAATTTGTTTCTCGCCAGGCAGCCGTGGTTAAAAGGCCTGAGCCAGAACTCAGTGCATTGGACACCAGCTGTCCTGGTGCGGTCTCGCTGGCAGTTAAAATTTACAACCCCTCAGTGCGCAGGTCGTTCCTTTTGAAATGGCTAGATTTGCTAAACTATTTAGACTTGGGATCAGAGAGCAGATCTATCGACTGCGTTATCATACATTCACAGATCATAAATTGTCTCACTTAACAGTCAACAATTACAAGGTTGTATATCCAATTCCAAATGAATACTCACTTGGTACATTGCACTAATCCTAAAATATTATGTATATACATATACTAATGTATTAAATATTTCAGCTGAGTGCTCTAAAGTCAGTTTGTCCTGTGTTTTCAGCCTGGAATAGACAGGCTGATGTCAGAATTACTGAACTTGAAGGTATTTGATGCAGTTTTATCCTCCAACTAAAGCAAGAACTGACAGGTACGCAGGGCATTAGCGCCTCTCCAGGTACCTCCCGCCGAAGGACATCACATTACTGCATGAATCGCATTCCGGCACTTACTGTTGTGATGAGAATAAAAGCAGCAGCAGCACATTTGCTGCACAGCCGGATGCAGCAAAATGACAACGAGATGAAAAAGCAGTTAATCTGTTTTTTTTTAATTGCATTGACTGAGGAAGGAATGAAGGCCCCGGACGCAGCGAAGAACAAGTGCTCTTTGCTATTGGAGAGGTGTCATGACATTCACCCGACCCGAACTCTGAAAACATCCCTCACTTAACCTCTCGTCCCAAGGAGGGGGTTTCAAGCAGCATTTAGTGTTGCACTCAATTGGTGGCCTAAACTGAGGAAAGGGGTTGAACTCACAATCTCAGAGGCATAAGTACTATTATCACAGAGGCTAACTGGCGGCCCGCTACCGAGACTGACAGATCTGCATTAGTGACTGTACGTGATTACAACATCTGGGCGCAAGGAGTTCTCGGAACCTCTGTGCAGACGAGAATCTAATCAATGGCGCAGTTCAAATATACAAATGACTGATAGGTTAGGAAGAACATTCACACATTCCAGTTCGAACGCCGGGTAAGAATTTAGCCAGGATTTAAATGAAGGAACGAGAAGCAGTGAAACTAATCATGCATTTTGCAGGTGAATTTTCAGACTGAGTTCCTATGTGGATCTCTGGTTTAGGCTCTCCCACTTAGGGCCAAGTTGTTCTGATTGCTTTCAGTCTCAAAACCAGACAGGTCCCTTCCTGAAAATTGAACTCTTTTAGTTAACGACACTTGGATCGCAAACACCCCTTCAAAAGTAAATCTGTCGTGTTAGAATTGTTATTTCCAATGGTGGACAAAAGCGGGGACGCGTTTACTAACTTGTAAATCAAATCTCTCACTGGAGGGTGAGTTTAAAAGCGCAAGATCACCAAGTCAGTTACCAGTAATGGTAATCTTCGATGGAAGATTTAATTAATCTGCAAAGTTGTACTAAATTATCTGGTCCATTCTTGAAGGTCAACTTTTGGATTTAGCATCCTATTTTCCGAAACAGTTGTTTTAAAACAATGCACTTTCTAATTTCTAGACAGTCACTTGACAAAGTGGCTGTCATCTATTGGGCGCGATGTGAAAAGGACTGAGTTGCGACATGACGTTCAGGATAGACGGCTGGAGTGTCAGTTTAACTGTGTGTGGCCTGACAGGAGCAACCGCAGTTTTTAAGCACAATCCTTGGTTAACCAACGAAAATCTCCACATAAATCTACCGCTGGTATTTCCGCGTAAATTGAGCTTTAAATGCGATTCTCAAACTCTCAATGCTGTGGTGTCCATCTGGGATCTTGCCCCCCCCCCCCCCACCCCAACCTCTTCAAATGCCTTCTGGCGCCAGAGGGAAATTCAGATGTAATGGATATCCATTGGCGAAAACCCAATATTTTGTTTCCAGTGTCATTACCCTACTGCCCCACCAGCGAGCTTCAGCTCCAAGCCAAAACAATAGGAATTATTGGACACCTAAATGGAAGGCTGAAGAGATTTGGGAGGGGTTTAATCGAGTCGATGATTGCTATCTTTCGCCTTGTGCATTGGGTTCCTGCTCCTTGTATCCTTCCTCACTAATTCCATTGAAATAAATAACGAGCCTCCAGACCTTGGCCACTTAGTGCCAGACACGCTAGCTTTTATCCAGCACCCTCATATTTACCGTTTCGTACAGTAGTTAACAAAAGTTTTAGCACCTACATTTCAATCACACTATTGTTCCTACTTACTGTGATTCTGCACAAATAGTGTAGAGCAGAGATTGCCCAATAACTTTTTTTACTCAATTTGTGTTAGGATTGGCAGTTTTGATTTGAGGTAATTTGTAAAAAATCAGTCATGGGATTCGGGCTTCGCTGGCTGGGCCAGCACTTATTTCCCATCCCCAGTTGCCCTTGAGTAGGTGGTGGTGAGCCGCCGCCTTGAACCGCTGCAGTCCATGTGGTGTAAGTTATAATTGTAGTCTATCTGTCTTATCTGAACTTCAAAAAGGAAATGTTCAAAAAGTTAGAATTAATAATATGTTGACATATGAAAATGTATCTCGAAAAGGTTTAAGCTTGAGAGCACAATTCTAGTTATCAGTTCTAACTGTCCAAAAAAAAAGACCGCGAATGGCACAATTGTAACAGGGTGAAACTAAATCCCTGGTATCAAGTTTAGCGCTGGGGTGAAGTGGGAAGGCGCGACTCATATTTTAACCAGACCGCTGTAGTTCCCGTCACGTGCACATGCCCAAATTTGCACCTTTTTTTTAAACGAAACTTTGCTGAGATATAAATCCTACTCAAGGAGAAATCCTTAAAAGTGCTGACCCCAAATTATATTTCAGTGCTCCCTGAGCAGAGCCTCATTATTCGACGCTTTTCTCCGATCAGTTTTGTCAAGCCAGGGAACGAAAAGGACAACCCACTGCAGCTTATGTGACATTCCATGGAGTGGTCAACAAATTCTCGTTTATTCAGAAAGTTGGAGACAAAATAATTTGCCCCAATTGTCAAAAGCTGGTTTGATAACTCAAAGTAACACCGGGGGAATTCAGCACGGAATCAATCCCCTGAAGCCGGAAAATGTACAATGAAACCTTCGGGGAAAAAAAATAAATCACTTATTAAAAAAAAAATGGAGTAGAACCGCTCAGTTGTAGGAGGTGATTCTTGTTATTAGTCCCTTAATTATTTTGGAAACATAATACTCCGTCCAATAATACAAGCTTGTGAGCAATGAGGTCCCCCCTCCGCCTCCTCATATCTGTACAACTAATAAACGGTTTGAAAAGGTAAATATTGTCAACCCTAAACTACATGGGATTCTTTGGTTATCGCTTTCAATTCGATGCATGAAAAAAGTTGTTCAATTGTGTAAAATTAAATTTAACTTGCACCGTCAGTGAGATGTTGGGTTTTAAAAACAGTTCATCGCGTCAGGTAACCAAAAACGTTCAACATTCAAAACCTGCAAAAGCCCTTTCGAAATAGCTCGCAGCACACGTTTCCATATTTGTCATTTTTTGCATTATCATAACGACCCATTTTCTTTGATACCGTAGTCTTCCTTAAAAAAGTCTGCAAGCCGTTATTGAGACCTTCACCTTGACCTGCCACATTTGAACGAACAGGAGGGTTGTTCGCTTCACACGATGTTCCTCCCAACAGGGCAGATCCTTCAGTTAACACTTGGCGCGAAATGCGACACTCGCATTGAAGGTGCGAGTAAATGGGGGTCGGGTTCGGGATGGTGGCCAATAAGTCAGTCTGTGGTAAATGCAGAAATGACGTGATGGCATTGTTGCTGCAAAGTAATTTGATTAATTATGTATATATATTTAATTTGCTAAAATAATTGCTGGAGCGCCGAGGACATGGAGACACATCTTTAGAGCTGTCTGTCCGGGTTGTTGGTGGAATTGAGTTTCTCCGAAAGCTGCTCTAATGTCCCTGTTATGTTGCTCGTTGGCATCAAACGTGTGCCAAGATCGGTCAAGACCTGGCACAGTGCTGAACATGTAGAACAATAGTAATGACTCCATCCAGGCGTAGTGCCAGCAGAAATACCACAGAGCTGGGGTTCCTTTGCTCCTTCCAACCTCACCTCTACTTTATTTTGTGAAGGGAATTATTATTTCTCATCTTCTTTCTATTTACTATTTTACTGAGATGGAATGAAAGTGATTGGTTCAAAGTTGGCAAGGTGTTCATCTTGTTGCATGTTTACAACCGCAATACAATCACGTGTAATTCTGCAATAACACCATCCGGAGTGGATGGAGCAGTCTAAAACCATACGAGTGACAAGAGGGTGTAACTCGAACGTGACAGGTTTACATTTTAAATGTGGACATAGGAATTTAAAGTGGAAATATAAAAATGAGTATGGAATATATGGAGTTAAAGGGATCCGATTATCATCACATTTCCACCTCTGCTTCACCAGCAGATTACAATTGATTTCTATTGACTCTGTGCAATGCCATGGTTTGTTAAAAACATTGTAAACAGGATGCCCTGGATAAAATACCACAATGGTGCTGATCGGTAATTCTGTGGCAGAAGGGGTCCAAGAATAGTGCTAAATGCCTCTTTTGGTATATGCACTTCTAACCACTTAGTTTCATGCATCAGTACTGCACAGAATGGACTCAATGAAGACAATGACCCCTGTAGCATCTGAAAATTACAAATGATAGTATTTCTTGGAATACTGCTGTGTAGTACATAATCAATTATGATGTAAAAAAGGACAAATTCCTTCATTTAACCACTTAGCTTCATGCATCAGTACTACACAGAATGGACTCAATGAAGATTAAGACCCCTTTCGCATCTGAAAATTACAAATGATAGTTTTTCTTGGATTACTGCTGTGTAGTACATATTCAATCAATTATAATGTAAAAAAGGACAAATTCCTTCATTCCATATTTGATATCAATAATAAACCACCAAACTGAAGTAAGTTGAATTTAAGATATAACATCAACTAGATAAGAGAAGCTTTTTCCGCACTGCTTTGGATGTATATTATGAGGTTAGATCACTGTTAGAACTGTTATTCAATGTTATCCTGAACATAAATCACTTTGATAACAGAGGAGGGCAACTGCCTACAATCAGATTGATGCTGACGAGCGTGAAAACGAGAGGCTACAACCCTAGAGGTCAGCAGGATGTGACAGATTTGCTACAGTGCAGATCAATTTCTCCCAGGTGTAAATGCAGCCTGCAACACATCTATGTTGCTTAAAGACACAATGGTTCCTTATTAGTGGGCAATCTGATCAAATATGAATTTAAAATACTTACAACTCAGACTTTGCAACCTTCTCACAATGTCCCCTGCAACTGCCAAAAACTGCAAAAGACAAATTGACTTTTAAAAGTGTGAATTGGGTTTAAAAACAGTTTCAGATTCTAACCACTGCCGAAAGTGGAATCGTTGGCCTTCTTTGGAATTCTATACTCCAGAGGGCTGTCGATGTTCCATCATTGAATACATTTAAGGCTGGGGTAGACAGTTTATTGGTCTCTCAGGAAATTAAGGGATTTGGGGAGTGGGCAGGAAAATTGAGTTGAAGCCAAAGATCAGCCATAATTGTATTGAATGGCGGAGCATGCTCAATGGACTGGGTGGTCTACTCCTGTCCCTATTTTCTGTGTCCCTGTGTTCAAGGTAGGAGTTTGTCAGTGTTAACATTGTGAGCTGTTTGGAGACTGTTGCTGTCATGTTCAATAATGCAGCTATTAGACAGAATGTGTCAGTGGTGTGGGGCTGCAGAATCTGGAGGGAAGGTGTGGGGTGGGGGAGTGGAGTGCCCATCACTTTTCCGACTTCCTGCAATTTACTCACGGGCAGGGAATTTTGATGATGACCTTCCTTCCCAGAATTAAATTGAAAGGGCCTCACCCTGTCTCCACTATTATTCTGCCAATGGCAGCAGTGAGAAGGGCCCTAAGCCATGTGGGGAGGCCTTCCAGTAAAAGATAGCAGCCTCATTGTGAGCCTGGGGACTGGCCCTCCTGATCAGGTGAACCATGGAGGGCCCAACCTGCCCCCTCCCTCCCAGTGGCAAGAGCTGGCCCCTCAGAGAGCCCCGCTTCCCTCAACAATGACCTACCCTTCCACAGCCTGCCTGACTGGCCTTCATGAGTCAGACACACTTGCTTTCGTTCCACGGCCACGCCCATTGTTGCCGGTCCTGGTTGACTGCATTGGCCACCACTTGTGGTGGCTTTGCTGAGACTGAAGAAGTGCTGGCCCTCTGGTTGACCTGCAGCTTTTGGAGGTGGGATCTCCACCCTTAAAGGGATGGAAGCCCCAGTGCCTGACAGTTAATTGCCTGATGTGCATAAAATTGCAGCAGGGCTCCCAGAAAAGGCTGTGGTGGGGTTACGGCCAAGTGTGCAAGATGTGAGCTATGGAGAAATGAGGGTTGTATTAATGATGAAAGTAGGGCGTGCAGAATGAGTGAGTGGAGGCAAATACAATGGAATGAAGTGACGGGCAGTGATTGTAGAAGAGCAAAGATAAATGGAGAGGGGTCTGTTAAGCCACCAGGCTGCAGCTGACGCAGGTGCAAGGAGAAAGTAAGATGAGAGGTATGATTCTTACCATGACAACTCTGGTGGGGTCATTAAACATCTTCATACCAGTGGGAGAGGTATTGCCAGGAGGACGTTCTGCCTATTGGATGACTCTTGAACACTGCCTGGATCAGTATCTCTCATATTGCATCTCAAAACCTGGATACCCTGTGCGGATCTCTTGAAGCCATTATTCCATTTCTGAAATGCCCCTGAATTTTCCCTGCTGTTTTAAACCACAGCATATATCCTCTTTAACTGGTGTTGGTTGTATCTAAGTTGCATCAGTGAAGACAGTTTCCCTGCCCCAGCCTCCAATCAAATGTGCAGCCAATCAGTGGTGAGGGTAGTGTGGGGACAAGCCTGACGCATTATAATGAGCTACCAGCATCAATTCAATGCTGTCATTGCGCTCATGTGAGCAGGTGCGTGCAGCAGACCAAGTATGCCCATTTTCACGTGTGATTTCCTTTACTTCACTTCATAAACTTGAGAATAACAATGGCTGCTTTGTGGGAGATAACATTTGTATCTGCCAAATACACTTATCAGAAGAGATGTCACTCGGTTAACAACCACCTTCAGCTCGTAGCAACAGATGTTGGCATGGAAGACAGTGACGTTCTAACTCCATCAAAATGCTCACTTTTTGGACAACAGCAAAATACCCATTGGTATTTTAATACTATAATTGATGACAGTCAATTAATTAACAAATAGTTTATTACATATCTTATATTCTTAAAAACATAGGAGGAGAAAAGATAACTGATTACTAAATTCATTTCAAGCCAACTTTGAGGAAAAAATTACAACACTTATGCAATGAGATTTTAAACATGTCACTAATATAGTAAACACTATTAAAGCCACCCACATAAAAGAAAATGTGTGTTGCTGAAGAGAGAGACATGCTGCTGAAGCTTTTCATCTTGCACTCATTAGCACAGATGCAAGAATATCAAATCTCAAAAGGGAACAACAATTTATATTCAATGAGAAAAGGGTGCTGATCGGTTGGCAAGTGGGCTCAGATTGGTAGTGGCATTGTCATGGAGAATGCACTGGGAACAGTTAACTGCCAAGCTTTTGTGTAAATTCAATCCAGGCAAGTTGACTCTATTCAAGGCATTGCCATGGGGAATAAACCAGGGAATGGCTGTCCCCTAAGCTTTTGTTCAGTTGAAAAAGGTGCAGTGCTTTTTTTTGCAAAAATATACTTTATTCATAAATCTTCAAAAACATTTCGAACATTTTAAATCACCATTACAAAAATACAAACAGGTTCAACTTTTACAAACTGAAACACAAGGTGTATCAGAAAAAACAATGAATATTTCAATCATTGGCAGACATACATTTTAATCTGTACAGACTGAGGGGCTCTTTACAGTTCCCAGCCCCCCAGTGCACTGTGGCAGAAAGGTCTTAGGCAGCGACCCTTCCCCATTGCGCCTTTGCGGCGGCTGCCCCAAACTTAACTGTGTCCCTCAGCACGTAGTCCTGGACCTTGGAAAGTGCTAGTCTGCTACACTCGGTCGGGGACAACTCTTTGCGCTGGAAAACCAATAAGTTTCGGACAGACCAAAGAGCGTCTTTCACCGAGTTGATGATCCTCCAGCTGCAGTTGATGTTTGTCTCAGTGTGTGTCCCTGGGAACAACCTGTAGAGCACAGAGTCCTCTGTCACAGAACTGCTCAGGATGAACCTCGACAGCAACTACTGCATCCCTCTCCAGACCTTCTTTGCAAAGACACAATCTGCAAGGAGGTGAACAACGGTCTCTTCCCCACCACAGCCTCCTCGAGGGCAAGATGCAGAGGGTGTGAGACCCCTGGCATGTAGGAAGGATCTTAAAGGGAGGGCCTTTCTCACCACCAGCCAAGCTACATCTTGGTGTTTGTTGGAAAGTTCTGGTGATGAGGCATTCTGCCAAATTACTTTGTCAGTCTGCTCAGGGAACCATCCCACAGGATCCACCCTCTCCTTTTCCCTCAGGGCCTTTAAGATGTTACGTGCCGACCACTGCCTGACGGACTTGTGGTCGAAGGTGTTTCTCTGCATAAATTTTCCCACGAAGGACAGGTGGTACAGCACGGTCCAACTACTTGGAGCATTCCGCGGCATCGTGGCCAGACCCATCCTTCACAACACCGGGGACAAGTAGAACCTCAGCATGTAGTGACACTTGGTGTTTGCATACTGAGGGTCTACGCACCGCTTGATGCAGCCGCACACAAAGGTGGCCATCAGTATGAGGGCAATGTTGGGCACGTTTTCTCCCCCTTTATCTAGAGGCTTGTACATCGTGTCCCTGCGGACACGATCCATTTTCGACCTCCAGATAAAGCGGAAGATGGCTCGGGTGATCGCCACCACACAGGAGTATGGAATGGGCCAGACCTGCGCCATGTACAGCAACAGCGAGAGTGCCTCACACCTGATGACCAGGTTCTTACCCACAATGGAGAGGGAGTGCCGCTCCCACATGCCCAGTTTCCTTTTCACCATAGACACTCGCTCCTCCCGGTTTCTAACACATGCCCTGGTCCTTCCGAACCATATCCCCAGCACCTTCAGGCCATCAGCTCTGACAGTGAAGGGGACAAAGGATCGGTCAGCCCAGTTCCCAAAGAACATGGCCTCGCTCTTCCCACGATTTACCTTGGCTCCCGAGGCCAGTTCGAACTGGTCGCAGATGTGGATAAGTCTGTGCACCGACAGCGGATCAGAGCAGAAGATGGCGACATCGTCCATGTACAGGGAGACTTTGATCTGAGTGCCTCCACTACCTGGGATCGTCATTCCTCTTATGCCCGGATCCTTCCTGATGGACTCAGCAAAGGGTTCTATGCAACACACGAAAAGAACAGGCGAGAGAGGGCAGCCCTGCCTGACTCCAGATTTAATAGGAAAGCTATCTGATTCCCACCCATTGATTGAGACTGCACTACTGATGTTAGAGTAGAGCAGTTAGATCCAATTGCGAATTCCCTCCCCAAACCCCATTTTGGAGAGCACATCCACCATATAGGTGTGCGATATTCTGTCAAAGGCCTTCACCTGATCCAGGCTGATGAGGCAGGTATCCACACCCCTGTCCTGTACATAGGCAATCGTATCCCTGAGCAGCACAAGGCTGTCAGAGATCTTCCTGCCCGGCACAGTGCAGGTCTGGTCAGGGTGGATTACCAATTCCAGAGCGGATTTGACCCGATTGGCGATGACCTTGGACAGAATTTTATAGTCCACCTTCAACAGTGAAATGGGTCGCCAATTTCTAATTTCCTCCCTTTCCCCTTGTGCTAGTAGATGAGGGTGATAATGCCTTTCCTCATGGATTCTGACATACTGCCGGCCAGGAGCATACTGTCGTACACTTCTAGCAGGTCTGGGCCAATCCAGTCCCAGAGCCGAATACAACTCCGCCGGCAAGCCGTCGTTTCCGGGAGTTTTACTCTTCTCGAAGGACTCAAGGGCCTCAGTCAGTTCGTCAGGAGTTAGCGCTTTGTCCAGACTCTCCCGTGTACTGTCATCTAAGACCTCCGTGATAGAGGACAGGAAGGCCTGGGAGGCCGTGCTGTCTGTGGGCTTTATGTCATACAATCCGGCATAGAAGGATTTGCTAATCCTCAAAATGTCAGATTGCAATGACTTAACTGAGCCGTCTTCATCCTTCAGGCTGCTGATCACAGAGCTCTCTCTGTGTGCCTTTTGGAAGAAGAAACGTGAGCACGTCTCATCCTGCTCTACAGAGCGGACTCTGGAACGGAAGATGATCTTGGAGGCCTCCAAGGCAAAGAGCGAGGCTTGCTGGCTCTTCACCTCTTGGTGTTCCTCCTTGATATTGACCCCCATCGACTGCAGCCAGAGCAGATTCTGCATGTTTTTCTGGAGTCGTGACATTTCCCTCTGTTCCTTTCTAGCTTTCTGGGTGCCTTTGAGGACGAAAAACCTCTTGATGTTTCCCTTGATCGCTTCCCACCAGTGTGTCAGTGACTCAAAGTGGGGTTTCATGGTTCTCCAACCTTTGTAATCCCTCTTGAGCTCCTCAATGTTCTCTGGGGTCAGCAGTTGCACGTTTAGCTTCCATGCTCCCTTGCCCACCCTCTGGTCCTTCTCTAAGTGGCAGTCAGCCAGTAGGAGGCAGTGGTCAGAGAAGAACACCGGCTTGACGTCGGTGGATCTAACTGCAAATGCGCGGGACACAAATAGGAAGTCTATCCTGGAACAGACGGACCCGTCAGGCCGCGACCAGGTGTATCTACGCTGCGCTCCGTCTGCAGGGTTGCTGAAGACGTCGTGCAGCTTGACATCCTTTACTGTTTCCATCAGGGATCTGGATGTAGCGTCCAATCTGCTGTCGGCCCTGCCGTATCGTCCAGCCGCATCGATGATGCAGTTGAAGTCACCACCCAGAATGACCGGCCTGGAGGTTGCCAGCAGCAGTGGGAGCTGCTGAAAAACCTCCAGTCGCTCAGCCCCTTGTGACAGGGCGTAGACGTTAATTAAACGGAGTGGAGCATTCTTATACATTACGTCTGCTACGAGGAGGCGCCCTCCTACCACCTCCTTAACCCGGGAGACGGTGAAGCTGCCTCCCCGCAGCAGAATCCCCAGGCCGGAGGAACGAGAGTCGTTTCCTCCTGACCAGATCGATGGCCCATGGGACCACCATCGTGACCATTGCCTGTAGGAGCTGAGGTGCGGTATCGCACACTCCTACAGAAACAACAGGTCAGCTTTGACTTTGGCAAGGTAGTCCAAGGTCGCAACACATTGTGTAGTAGATTTAATGCTACACACATTTATGGATACAATCTTTACACCCATTTTAAAGCAGTTAGTCGCTTACCAAACCTGTTGTCTCTGAGAGTTCCTTCATGCCCGTAGTCTGCTCAAATTGCTTCACTTGGGATGGGCTGAGGAAAGCGTCCTGAGCCTCCCCATTGGAGATGTTCTGCTCGGGTGGCATCTGGGGGTCTGTGCAGAGAGCGGGGCTTGAAATGTCCTCTGTTGGAGAAGCTTCTCCAATCCTCTCCCCCTCTGGGGCGTTGCTGCTCCCAGCTTCCCGGAGCTGGGGTGCGTTGAGCGTCTCACTGCTCCCAGATTCCTGGGGTTGTGGTGCACTGGCCTCTTTGGGTTGTGGGCCAAGTTGAGGTGCGCTGGTCTCCTCATTGTCACCAATGTTCTGGAGCTTGGGTGACTCGTCCTCCAACTCCCTAGCGTTTTGCCGCTTCTTCTGTTGGCGCCGCCCTGGCCCTTCTTTGTCCGAAGAGCTGCTGCTCTTGCTATCCATGTCAGATAGGAGACGCCTCTTGACTCTTGTCTGGGAAGTGACTTGGTTTCTTTTTAGCCCCTTCTTCCTTTTGGCTCTCTTCACCAGCTGCCACTCCCCCTGCTGCTTTCCCACTGCTGCCTCCTCCTCCTCCGTTGATTCGCTCTCCTGAGGAGTGGGAGGTTCAGGGGGCAGTGCTGTTGATTGGCTGTCTGCTGCCTCAATTTTTTCCTCCACCTTGTCTATCTCTGTGTCCTCCTTTGTCCCGATGTTTTCCCTGGGGGCCTTGGTGGTTGGTGTGACACGAGGCATTTCTTCTGCTTCCCCCTCGTTGGCTTTAGCTGCCTGTGCATAGGTACGGCAACGTTTGGGGCAGGTCTTGTAGAGGTTACTTGCCTCACCACACAGGTTGCAGCACTTAGCCTGTTTACAATCTTTTGTCTGGTGCCCTTCCTTTTTGCAGTTCTTGCAGAGGACAGCAGTGCAATTGGCCGCCGCATGACCAGACTTGCCGCATGAGCGACAAAGTTTGGGTTGCCCAACGTAGACAAGGTAACCACGGCTTCCCCCGATAGTGAATCTGGAAGGGGAGTGGAAAACGGCTCCCTTACCGTCGGTCTTGAGCGTTACCTTAACCTGGCGTTTACATGTCCAGATCCCCAAATTATCTTTAACTTCAGTGCAGCTCCCAACCTTATCGAAGTACCTGATAAGGAAGGTGAGCACGTCAGCGACAGGGATGTAGGGGTTGTACAGATACACCGTCGCAACCCGTTCACGATGCAACGGTAGAACAAAGAGTGGCTCCACCGTCAGGATCTTCATTTCTGGCAGGTCTTTCTTTTCCTCAAACACCTTCAGAAGTTTGACACAAGCTGCCACATGCTTGAAGGTCACATCAAAGAAACCAGCGCTGGGGAAATCCTGTAGGCAGTAGATATCCACAGCCTCAAAACCACACAGCTTGAATAGGATCCTCTTCGTGAAGAAGGTCCTATCCATTCCTGTTCCTTGCTCGCTATCCTTCACCATGACTCGGATGGTGTTAGGTACCCCATGGTAAGGGGTTTGACTGGTTATAGCCATTGCTCTTTCTCTGGCAGAAACACGATGAAGGTCTCTCCCCTGCCAGGTAAGAAAAAGGTGCAGTGTATGGACATGTTCTTTGTGTTTGCAAAGGATAGGGTCCTATGTGTGAATATATGTAGCTTCTAGCATGTATAAGCGCATAAGCCACACTGTGAGCCTGACTTATAATCTTAAATTGGTTGTTAGTGTAATTCTTAGCACAATCAGGATTGTTAGTGAGTGTTGTCCAATCGCAGAATCATATCTAATGTTGTCCACTATGTTCTGAGTTTTGCAAGCATGGGCTGATCGAATATGTTCAGCACTGTGCCTTTTGCGAACAACCAAAGGGATCTGCTGTTTGATGTAATCCACCAGCGTAATGCCTTCTCAAATGATTATTTATAAAGGAAAATCTCTGCTTAACCTGACTTGTCAGTTTAAGCGCTTTAACAATTAAAACAAATTACAAGTTGCCACATTGTAATAAAAACTTCATTTGACCTGCTTAGCTAGTGATGCAATCAAAACAGATCAGTCCTGAAGTAGAAATAACATCATTTTATCCATTTCATTTGTGGAGCTATAAACCTGGAAATTACAATGAGCAATGTAATTGTATAAACACTGAATGCACTCATATCACATTCTTTTCTTGTTATTTTAACAGAAGTGCTAATCTGTTGACTTTACATGGGTTAATGTCTCTATTTAATTAGCAGATAGAGGAATTTGATATGAATTTGTTAAGCATTCATACCATATCACTGTTCACTGCAATTATCAGACTAATTTTTCTCTGTAGTTTTATCTTTGAACTTTTGACTGATTACATCATCTATTAGTAAAAATCCCGTGGATTCATAGAAATCACAATGCAGAAGGAAGCCATTTGTACTGTACTGATGCTCAAATTTCAACTACTCATTTCCTCATACACTTTTAAATTCTTCCTTTTCAAATACTAATGCAATTGTCTTTTAAATTATATTATAGTCTCTGCGTCAATATCTACTTTTAGAAAAGCACTCCATGTGTCTTATAACTTCCCACTACTTTTTTTTTAGTGCTAATGCTGAGTTTTTGCCGCTTGTTACATTAATCACTGGAAACAATCTGTCACCACTTATCCACTCAAAACCTTTTCTAATTTTTATTGTGTCTATTGTGTTTAATGTCTATTAGACCCTCCTTAATCTTTTCTGTTCCAGTAAAGCAAATCCTAATATATCAAATATATGCATACATATTCAATATATAAATATCAAATAAACGTTGTAATTATAACCCTTTAATAACTGGTATTATTCCAGTGAATCTTTCGATTGCTCTAATATTCTTTCATGGATCAGCAGAAATAGCCTCATGCAATGCACTGTGAACATCCTGTACAAATTCAACATTATCTGTGACTTTTTTATTCTCTCGCTGTAGGTATAAATTTTATTTTCACAGCCTTTTCTACTTGTTTACTTCTCACATTTTGTAGGCTTGTAACTCCACCTTTAAAAATGCATCTTTGCACACAAAAACACTTATCTTTCTCAATCTATTAAACATCTGAACAAGGCTACAGCTAGTGTCATCATAAGGTGTCATCATAGAGTGCTTGTGTCATCAAAGGGAGTCAGTATCATCACAGAGAGTCACTTTAGAAAGTCATCCTAGAAAGTGACCTTAGAGAGACACCCTAGAGAGTCACGCTAGAGTATCGCCATAGAGAGTTAGCATGGACAGAATTTGTGTGTTTTATTGTTGTCCATGATCAAAATGTTTTATTGTGTGATGTTAGCGTGATTTCCTACCCTCAGACTGAATTGAAAAAACTTCAACAGCCAGCTTTTGGTGAATTTAAAAATAAAGAAGTTAATTCTTTATCACACACTTGCCCCGAAGGTTTAAAATGTGAAACCTCACATGCACTATTACACACACAATGATTAGATACAGATGAAAAAAAATATGATCGCAATCTCAGTCTCTTCTTTAGCAGGCCTTTGGTTTCTTGGATGAATTGATGCTTCAGCTGGAGTGGAGGTCTTATAAAAGCAGGGTTCTCTTAGCAAGCTGCAAGGCTTCTTGTAGTTGAATTGCCAGAAGGTTGGTTCACAGGCGAATTTGCCCATGGCTCAGGTAATAATCCAGAGATTATTACCTTTGAGGTTCTGATACTTAATTTGGTGTCTAGCTCCTCATATTGACTTTGCAGAACCTCATTCCTTGTCTTGCCTATGTTTTTGGTCCTACATAGACCATGATTGCTGGATTCTCCCCTTACCACTATAAGTTCCTCTCCAGCCCTGAGCAGATATCCTGAATCCTGGCACCGGACAGCTTTCTGGATTCTTGCTCTTTGCTGCAGAGATCCCTTCACTATACTGTCCCCTACTACCACTAGATTCCTGTTTGCTCTCCTCACTTGAATGGCTTCCTGTAGTATGGTGCCATGACCAGTCTGCTCATTCACCCTGCAGATCTTGCTTTCATCCACATAGGTTGCAAGTACCCCAAATCTGTTTGACAATTGCAAAGCCTGAGGCTCCTCCACTATTGTCTGCTTTGTCCCTTTACCTGCCTTGCTCATGGTCACATCATCCTGTCGCTCACTGTTGACCAAAACAGCCGACCCTATTCTAAAATGTGTGACTGTCTTCTGGGACAAAGTGTCCAGGTATTTCTCCCCCTCCCTGATCTTGCGCAGTGTCTTCAGTTCAGCTTCCAGATCAATAATCCTGATCCAGAATTCCTCCAGCTGCTTACACATTTTGCAGGCATGTTTGTCCTGGATCGCCTTGGTGTCTAGAAATCCTACAATCCACAGCTGCAACATAACACCTGTCCTACCATTGTTACTTATGTTAATTATTAATTTAATTTCATTACTTTCTTAATTAACTTAGAATAATTCCTATGTACACTACAATATACTGTGCTTATTAAATGCTCTTACCACCTAGCTAAAAGTTATACATTTATTAATTACACAGTTATGCATTTTAGGTATTTATTTTAATTACTTTATTTTATTCATGTTATTTTACGGTTTTAGTTATTTTATTTATAGATCTGTCTTAACTCCAGTGTGTCAAGCTAGCTCTGGCATTGCTGGTATTGTCCAAAGGAAAGGATGAAACCAGTAATGTTTGGTATGTTGCCGGAAAGCTGCCTGATAGGTGACAGATTACCACCTACAGGACTCCATCCCAGATTTTCTGTCAGGGTTTACTGCCTCAGCCTTCTCTTCTGAGATACCCACAAGGCAGTGGGGCTATTTACCCATAGCTGGGTGTATGATTCATAGGTATCAGGACATAACCACATGCCAGTGGGTCTGTATGCCATGCATCTGGGGGCTAGGCCTCCTCCTGGTCCCCTGTAGTTCAGTCTGGGCCTATAAGTTTACATATGTCACCATGGGCAGGCACTCCATAGGACTTGCTGATGAAGAGACTACGTACTGGTGCAAGAGGCTTATGCACTCGGCTTTCTTTATTCAATACTTATACTGCTAGCCAGCGGTGAGAGCGGAAAGTAAAAGGTGACAAGCAGACTGACCACCGTGCACCGCACACTTGCAAATCACATTAACCAAAGACACGCAAAGAAGGTGTAAAACTTTTAGAGGAAGAGATATCTTGACAATTTAAATGTAAAATGCTGAAGAAGCAGGACCACAATAATAGGTCACTTAATTATCCAAGGATAGATGAAGGTAAGAATATTGCAAGTGACTAAGAAGAAGTCATTAAGTGTATCCAGGACTGTTCTATTTAGATCAGTGTGTTTAAGGTTTGTTGAGGAAGGGTGCAGTCCTATATCTCATAGGAAACAGTAAGTACAGAATGGTAAAGGTTGATATAAAAGTTAAAGGACAGTAGTTGATGAAAAAAGAACAATTTTAACAGGATAAAAAGGAAACCAGTTTGAATAATTGAAATAAAAAGTACAATAAAGAAGTAGTAAACAAACAATGGGAATTTTATTGAATTTGATTCAATCTGGCTGGTCGAGGAAACATGCTGTTGCCTGCTCTGTGCACACCTATAGAGGGCGCCACACACTGGCACCTGTGGGGAACAGACTCAGCAACATTCTTTATCCTCAACCAATCAGATTGAAGAATTCTCATTGAGCCATGCAGGACTGAATTTTAATCTGCAGGAAGGTGTGGTTTTGGGATGAGAGGGAGGGCAGTTAAGAGTGGTGAAATTGACAATGCAGTGGCTCCAGCCCACTAAATTCTGCATTTCACTGACAAAGCGGATTGTCAATTACGATATATTAATTGCTCAATTAGAGCAATATTGGCTCAGGTTTTAATTTTGCATCAGGTCCACAGGTTTCCTGGGTTTCCTGAAACCCAGCAGTGAAAGCAAGATGAGTACACAGAAGCAATTGAGGGGATGGAATCAATCTGAGGGAAATATACCAAAGAATGCTCAGCACTCACAGCTGCTTTCTTACTTGCTAGTGGGAAAGGGTTTGTTCACATTAATTTTGCTGACAGTTTACTTTCTGTCTACAGTTTGCAGGTTGCTTTGTACACTTTGAAAGCTTGTGAAGGGTGCTGGTTGTGCGACCTTAGATTGGACCTCGGTTGCGGACTAAGATGACAAGCAATGGCTCCAGCAAGAATATCTACCGCCTACTGGTCAAAGACCCGTAGCAGAGAGATGACCAAACAGAGGAGCATCCAACAGACATTGGACTGGCAGAGGAGTGCAAACTCACAAGAAGCAGTACTCGCAAAAGCGGACAAAACAGGCAGGGGATCAGTTTTCATGACAACATTGGCTCAGGAGGCTGGCACATTGGGTGGTGATAGATAACTGCAGCAGGGGTGAAGGCATCACCACTTCCATCAATGTTTTTTTGTCTCCAGATTTTCCCAGGGCTCTGCCACAGACAGATCCAGGATCTCCCAGTTAGCTGTCCACAAATGTATTAGACAGGTAACTGATGAGAAGTTTGGCAGGACTGGCAATTACGCCAACTTTTCCTGTGATGATGGCTCCAGCTGGCTTTCCACTGGTGTTGTGCACCATCGACTGTGCACATGTGGCAATCTGGGCATTCCCAGAACAACCAGGAATATTCATCAACCACAGGGATTCTGATTTATCAATGCACAGCTGCTGTGCAACTACTGAAAGATCTTCCTGCAGGTGTGAGCAAGATCCCAGAGCAGCTATCATGCAGCTTTTGTTCTGTGGCACTCCAAGCAACACGATCAATTCGCACCTGGAAACAGATTTAAGGGGTGGCTGCCAGTCGAGAAGGGATACCCACTGAAAACTTGGCACATGATACTTACCCATTGAAGCCCAAGAGCACTACAAAGAATGCCATATCACAACCAGATGTGTGATTGCATGTTGAAGATATGCTTCAGGTGCCTGCATCTGAAGGCATCCTTCAATAAGTACCAGCCAGGGTCTCCAGAGTGGGCATGATTGTGCTCTGCGCAACAGTAAGCAGCAGTAAGGTTTGCACCTGCAAGAAGAAAAAGGCCAACAGCTCAGATCCTCAGAAGATTCAGAGGGGAGGAGGAAAAGAAGGGAGAAGATGAGGAGGGTGGTAATGAGGGTAATGCAATCTGGGCTGCTGACATTGCTGCACAAGATGCCAGGAGTGCTTTTATTAATGCAAATGTTTGCTTAGATTGAACCAATGGACCTGTGACACCAGAAAATGCAACAACCACTCATTTCACTCTCCCCCAACACCAGCCCCCCACCAGCACTGCCCCCCAACACACATCCCCCGGCTCTTTCTCCAGTAACACCACTAACTCGAAGCAGTCCTGAAACCAAACAATCACACCTTGAGCATCATCCCATTGGGCCCCATCAATCTGCGTCATTCTATTCAACATCAAACAAGTTAAAAAGCAGAGTTTTGAAATAATCACACTTTTAGACTCAAAGGACTGGAGTTTCATTGAGTTCTCCATGTAGCTGGTGGGCTGATATATTGTACATTCTCATAACAATTAGTTCCTACCTCTTTACAAATAATGTAACAATATAACATCCCCCTTTCTTTAAAAAAAATGCCTATTTATCAATACAACTGTACCTATCATTAACTTTTTTATATATATATATAACTAAAGAAGTTTACTGATTGACTTTTTATCATTAAACTGAATGCTTTTAGAGTCTGTTATAGCTTGTTTTCTTTTATAAAAATATTATTCACAGTATTGTTTAGGTGGTAGGATGTTGTGCCTCCACCCTGAAGATTTGGCATTCATTGCCCTCAGTGGTGAGTTTCATGCTGCACAGGTGATATTTGTGCATGTTGTTCCTGGTGTTGTAGGAGTTATGCTACATGCTGGTGATGTTGTTGGTGTTGCCTCGCTGGTTAGTGATGTTGCTGGTGTTGTTAATGATCTTTGCTGCTTTTCCAGCTCAGTTGTAGGTTGAATCTGGAATCTGTTCCTTCTCATTTGCTTACTGGTTTCTGTCTCAGTGATGTATGACCTTGGAGTCCCAGCTTCACCAACAACTTTACCGGGTTCTAGGTTTTCATGATTGGATCCTGCACATTTACATTTTGTCCTTTCAGCAACTCAGGCAGGGAGTTGTCAAGTTTGTTGAAGTGCTGACCTCCATCTACCTGTGATCAGTGAATTGTTGTACTTCCTCGTCTTTACTTGGAGGAATTACCTTGTTTGGCAGAGTTGTCTTATACTGCCTTCCATTCAACAGCTCTGCAAGTGATTTCAAGTCCGTCTTGAGAGGTGGAGATCAGAGTAACAATAAGGCAAGGTTTGGGTGTTCCTTTTCCTCTCAGCATTTTGTGAGGGTTCTCTTGACCATCGGGACCTGTCTTTCCATAAACTTGTGTCCCCTTGGGTAATATAGCAATGAGGTGATGTTGTTGAACCCACACTCTTCAATGAATTCCTTGAATTCTCTGGAGGTGAATTGGGTTCCATTATCACATATTATTCCTTCTGGAATCCCTTGATCAGCAAACAGAACCCATACTGCTGAGATGATTGCTGTAGCTGTCAAATCTTTCACCTTTCTGTTAAAAGGGAACTTGGCTTGGAGTAGTAGTCTGCAATTATGAGATACCATTCTCGATTGTGTGTAAATAATCAGCTCTCACAGTGTGCCATGGTCTGCATGGTACTTCAGTAGCTATCATCTCCTCTTTCTACTCTGTATGTCTGTATTTTTGGCATATATTGCAATTGACACCATTCTTTTGATGCCTTTGTAGATGCCTATCCAGCACAGAGCTGATCTAGCTCCGAGCTTACACTTCTCCATTCCCATGTGACCTTCATGTATCTTTTCAGGAAGTTCTTTCTGCAACTTTTGGTTGTGATTATTCTGGATTTGGCAAGCAGAATACCATCTTCTAGTGAGATGTCATCTCTGATAGACAATACTGCCATATTGCTGGCTGTATTTACTGCATTATTTTTATTCACTCACAGGATGTGGGCAGTCCTGGCTGGGACAGCATTAATTGCCCATCCCTAGTTATCCTTGAGAAGGTGGTGGTGAGCTGCCTTATTGAACCGCTGCAGTGCATGTGGTGTAGGTACACTCACAGCGCTGTTAGGGAGGGTGCTCTGGGATTTTGACCCAGCGACAGTGAAGGAGCGGCAATATATTTCCAAGTCAGGATGGTGAGAGAGTGTCTTTAACATTTCAGTATTGTTGGTCTCATTTTTAATTTGACTCAGTTTTCATGGTGTTATGTTTACGAGGTGATGGATCCTTATACTTAGATCTTTTATTTCATGTTTCTCCTGTGGCGACAACCAAGGCAGGTCATCTGCTAACAGTACTTCTCTTCCTGCCTTGCATTTCAGAGTAAAATTGTAACTCTCAAACTTCAAGAGTAACCTCTGCAGTCTTGCTGGTGATCCACACAGATTTTTCGTGTAGATCTGCTCTGGTGGACAATGATCACTCTCCACTATTAACATTCTCCCACAAAGCTATTGATGGAATTTATCATATTCATACATGACTACCGAAAGCTCTCTTTCTTTGCAGGCGTGTGTGGCTTTAGCTGTTGTTAGAGCTTTGGATGCGAATGCTATCAGTTTTCCCTCTTGTACTGGGGCTGCTCCCTGTCCTTTTGTAAAAGCATCTACTTGCAGAGTGACAGGTTCTTTCTGTGCCGGGGAGATACTGGTGTAGAGCAGCTACTGGAGGAGCAAGGCAAATTGGGCAGTAATTTCCACACACAGAGTGTGGAGTACAGATGATGAGGGAACTGAATATTTCTTAAACAGCCTGCTAAAGCTGGAACTTTGATGCAAGCAGGATTTTGGTGCAGAGGGGGAAGGAAGTGCTCTTTCTGTATTTTTTTTGCATCCAGTAGCCAGTGAGTGCGTTCTTTTGTCTCTAAACCATGAAACTTGTTTTGCTATAAATTTTACCTTACTAAATTTGTAATTAATTAACTAATCAAGTAAGTACGTCTAGGCAGAAATGGCAGGACAGATGGTGCGATAACTGCAACCTGTGGGTATTTATACAAAATGTTGCACTCTCAGGTAACCTCACCTGTGATAAGTGTACAATTCAAGCAACCTAGGCTCAGAGTTGTTGAGTTTGCATTAGAGCTGCAGACATTGCAGGGCATCGGGGAGGGGTAGTGTTCCCTTGACATTTTGGTCCAGGAGGCAGTCATACTCTTAGGTTAATTAGGGCTTTAGAGTTGGTCAACAGTCAGGGATTGGAGGGTATGACTGTGAGTCTGGCTGGTGTGAGGAAGCAGGACTTTGGCCAACAGGTTCAAGGCAGTTGCTAAATGCATGGCTAAGAACAAAGACTGCAGGGTGGATCAGCAACCTGACAATAGCACCATGCTGAGGACACCATTCAAGTGAAGGGAGCAAAAAGGCAAATGTAGTGATAGGATGCAGTATAGTCAGGGGAATAGTCAGCCATGAGGCGTTGTCTTTAACCCTGGAACCAGACAGCCAACTCAACTTTTGCAACTCCTGGTTGTAGAATGTTTTTGCATCAGCTTCCTGGAACAATATATGTGGAATCAACTCAGCCAAGAGCTATTTTGGATCTAGTATTGTGTATGTGACAAAGTAATTAATTAATAACTTCATAATAAGTTATCTTCTGGGGAAATAGTGATCATAATACAATTGCATACCATATTAAGTTTGTGAGCAACATACTCAAATCCAAAGCAAGAACCTTAAGCTTAAACAGAGACACTTAAGTATTATGGAGAGCTATCTAAGGTTGATTGGGTAAATGTACAAAAATAAATATCAGGAAATAAACAGTGGGAAATATATTTAAAAAGATTCAACAAAAATACCTTATATTAAAGAACTAGGGAAGTTAAGAATAATATTAGATTCAAAGAAGAGGTTTGAAATCAGCAGCCAGAGGTCGGAGCTTAGGGCCTCCTGCATATGTGCTAGCTGGGAAATGATGGCACATGCACAGTTTGGAATTTTTTTAAAGCTCGGGCCTTTCATGCTTGTACCGGTTGGGAAAGGGCTGCAAATGTGCGACTAGTGGTTTTTACATTCTTTAGGCTAGGAACCAGCCCTGCACTCGCACGCATAATGAAAGGAAGCAAAGAAGTAAAACGGCATGAAACTGCAGGTCAGCCATTCAAGAGAAGGTGTCCCAGGGAGCAGGACATGGGGAGGTGGACAGGGAGAAGGTCCCAAACTAAGAAGAAGATCCAAACCTAGGGAGTGAGACAGAAAGAGGTCCCAGAATAAATCCCCAGGCAGGGAAAAAGGCAGGGGTCAGAGATAGATCCCATTGAGTCAAGATAAATGAAAGGAGAAGGGAAAAAGGCTCCAAATTAAAGATTGCTGTGAGGAGCAGGCTTGAAGTGAAGTGGGCTTGAGAGTAGCCCTGAAGTTGAGAGGAGGCAGCTGAAGGTTGTAGACACCTTACTGCTGGCTTTTGGAGCAGTGGTGTTATGCTTGCACAGCTGAAGATCTGAAGGTGAAGCTTGAGTGCACTTGGAGATCCAGGGGAAAGGAATCTCAAAAGGTGAGACTGGAACCCTGGAGGTTTATCCTTGTTGAAGCTGTCTGAGTGGGAGCGACATTTGGAGAGAATTCCAAGGTGAATTCTTCAAATGTGGAAATCGGAAAGACAAAGTTTCTGTGAGACTGGTTGGCTCAGAATGTGACAAGAATCTGGGTGGGCTGTTGAGAAATCCGTGAAATCTGCTTTGGTTGAGTCTCTCATTTATTTTTGGTGTGGTGTGTCTGACCACAGTTCATCTGTTAATTTACATGTACCTCATACTTAACTGAATATTAGAGTGTAAGATAGATATGGTAAGTTGTCTTATCTTTCTAAATTTGTATGTGTTTGTAAATATATAATTGGGGTGAAGGAAGAGTGAACATTTGAATCATTTACTTGTGTTTGTATTGCGATCTTTCCAACCTTTTTCTCTTGTGTAATATTTTTCTTGCTCAATAAATATTTTACTCTTTGTGTTATAAATTCATTAGCAGACTCCTGTGAATTTGTTCAGTGGCTTTCCTCCACGGTTTCAAAACAAATGTTACGACCTATCACTTTGGGATCTGACTGTCCAGTATTAATATCAGCTGGGAATGTAAGAGTTTATCATTTTGTGAAGAATAGTAGTAAGCCTGAGGATTGCGAGTTTTAGAAACTAACAGGAAAACTCCCTGAAGGCAGAGACCTGCCTCAGGGAGCTGAAGATCTGAAAAATCAAAAACAAAGGTTTCAGAAGCCATGTGTCATTACAAATCACCTGAAAATTTAGCTACAGAAAATGCTGTGCACTGAAATTTATCTCATCACAGAAACCACATCTCGCCTGTGGATGAAATTTGAAGAAAAATGCAAAGTCCGCCTCGCCGATTCGCCCACCTGTCAACCATAAGATTGGACGGGCAACGTAAAATTAAAGACAATTGCAACTTTAATGACCTTAATTGGCCTCCTAATTGTCAGCGGGTGCACTTCCAACATTTGTGCGCGCCCACTGACCGAAAAACTGCGCGAGCGCAGGATGGCATCCGGACACTCGCCCAACATCACCTCATGCGATTTTGCATCCGATCAGATCAGATATGCACCCGCCTGCCAACCTAAAAATTCTGCCCTAGGTATAAATGAGTTATTTTCAAGTTGTCAGGCTGTATCTAGTCTAGTGCTGTAAGGATCATTGCTGGAGCGTCAGGTACCTACAACCTATAGTAATGACAAAAAGGCCAAGAGTAATGTATTCAAGTTTGCTGACGATACAAAGCTAGGTGGGAATGTAAGCTGTGAGGTTGACACTAGTGGTCTGCAACACAAGAGACACGGGCAAGTTAAGTGAGTGATCAACAACTTGGCAGATGGAGTATAGTGTGGTTATTCACATTAGTAATAAGATTAGAAAACACAATTTTTTTTAAAAGGCATGAAACCTTTAAAGGCTTATGTTTCAGAGAGACTTGGGTGCACTTGTACAAGGGACAAAGGAAGTTAGCATGTACAGCAAGCAATTAGGAAGACAAATGTCTATATTACAAGGGGACTGGAGTAAAAGAACAATGAAGTCTGACTACAATTCTATTCGGCTTTAGTGCGACCACATCTGGAATACTCTAGGCAGTTTTGGTCTCCATACCTAAGCAAGGATATGATTTCCTTGAAGATGGTGAAGATAAGATTGATTCCTGGGATGTGAGGCTTGTCCTATGAGGAGAGCCTGAGTAAATTGGGCTTATATTCTGCAGCTTAGAAGAACGAGAGGTGATCTCATTGAAACATACAAGATTCTAAAGGGGCTTGACAGGTTAGACACAGAGCGGGGTTATTTCCCCTAGCTGGGGGATCTAGAACACGGGGAATGATTATTTAGGACTGAGATGAGGAAAAATTACTTCACTCAAAGTGTTCGTGAATCTTGGGAATTCTCTATCCCAGAGCGTTGTGGATGCTCCACTGTTGAGTTATTCAAGACTAGGACAGATAGATATAAAAGGCAGTTATGGTTGTAGATTGCAGCAAATATGATAAGATGCCAACAACTTATAAAATCTTCGGCATTTCTTTTTTTCAAATTTAACATTGTGCACTAGCAATAAACAACGTAATTCGAGTGTCCTTGGTTAACATCCTACACAGTAATAACTAGCCCTGTCTGTGGCCTCAATGTTTATTCTGTATGCCTCAGAGGTTTATTGCCTGTACTCTCTGGGATTCCTAGGTTTATCACTTCATAGACATAGTAACAGACAGATAAACAGAGGCAGCCTTATAGATTGTGCACATCACATACTGTTCATAAATCGACAGCAATAACAAGCCACAAAAAGGGTCAGGGACTTATGTAATATAACTTGAGTCTTAGCAAGTTCATTGAAAATCTGACTCTGAAAATCTGTGATACAACCTTATCTGAGAAAGATTTAGAATTTATAGAAAATGACAATGTTATTATTTGTTTTGAACAATACGTTTTGAGGACTGAGTAGTGCTGTGGATTAATATCTGGCCTTTCATCTTCTGGAGCTAGTTTAAATCCAGCCCAGACTAATGAAAGTTACCTCTGTCTGCCTGTTCTAAGAGCCCAATGTGAAATGTGCTTGGGGAGTCTCACTGCAATTCCTAGTGTTTATGGGCCATTGTATAAACTGCACATAATTCAGCACTAATTGACAACTAATTGTACAGATCTGCTCTGTATCTGAGCTGGGAGTGCTTGATACTGGCATGCCTGAAGTGGGAAGTGTGCCATTACGCAGTTCCAAACTAATTAGAAAAATGAAAATACATTACAATGCCAAGTGATTTGCTTTAACTGATGAAAACACCCTTTACTAAAGCAGTTAATTCATCATTTTAAAGGCAGGTTGGGCCAAATCACTGTTCCTAGGTAAAGACGTGATTATACATTGAGTTAGCGTTAGTTTAAGCACTGAGAAGGCAAATTAAACCAGCCTGTAGAGAAAAGCTAAAAGCAAAATACTGCAGATGCTTGAAATTCTGAAACAAAAACAAAAATAGCTGGAAAAACTCAGCAGGTCTGACAGCATCTGCAGAGAGGGATACAGTTAACGTTTCGAGTCTGTATGACTCTTCATCAGAACTAAGGATATATAGAAATGAGGTGAAATATAAGCTGGTTGAGGAGGGTGGGACAGGTAGAGCTGGATAGAGGGCTTGTAGAGAAACCTGGACCATGATGTTCCCCAGTTACCTCCCCTAGCCAATGGGTCCAAGACCTTTTTAATTATAATCATCCAACCGCTCTGCTTGGCACTTACATCTGAGCTATTGAAGTGGAACAGATGGGGGATGGACAGTGGAAAAGAAATGGTGAAGATGACTGGAAAACTGGTTGGAAGAATGGGGATTCTTGGGATCGATTCACGCTACTTGTTAAGGTGCCATCATCAGTGTTATGCAAAGCCTCTGGCTGCCCAATGTTGGAAATTGCAACTGTTGCAGAAAAACCTCAGCTATTAATAGTCTCAAGACTGCAGGGCAGTGATTCCATTGATTGGTCCCAGAAGCCTCAAATTTTGAATTCCCCATGTTCAGGACATTTGCATGACATAAGTTGGTGCAAATGCCAGTAAAGATGCCACTAAGACATAAGGAGAGAAGTAGCAGTCTATGCCCACTGCTGGTGCTGAGTGCCAGCAGGGCCAGATCAAGATGCTTCATCAACTGAAGAACAGCCCATTACCCAAGAAGGCTGCTTCAAAATGTGTCCATTTCAGCCATGAATTGTTCCTGGCAAGTAACGTACATCTGCTTCATGCTGGTGTACATTTGACAGGTATACCAGAGGCAGATCTGGTGGGAGTTTCACCAACTTTATTTGTCCTTCTAGCCCCATGTCTATCTTCCATCAACAAAGGGGCTGGGCATAAGTACCAAATTCTCTTTCAGGAAAGTCATCCCAGCCAAAATGGTTGGAGATCTAGAAGAGTCTGCCCTGCAAACCATCCCCTGATTTAGCCTTGAATCTGTTTGTATAATGGCCTGTAAACATGAGGAATTACAGTGAGACTCCCCAACGCTGCAGATTTTCAGAGCTTCTATATTTTAGTCTTGAAGTGAACTTGGCAAACCAAAATCACAAAGTATATGATTATTCAATTCAATTTCAGTGTCAACCCTTTATAAAACTGTGAAGTATGGTCAAGCTGTCATTGCTCCAAATGTTCACTGACTGGAACAGCAGTGCAAAAATTGCTAGTATGTTTACACCAGGAACTTAAGAGTGGCTGCAGCTGCACCTCATCATTCTCCATCAATCCAACGTGTCCATTTGAAACACTAGCATTAAAGTCTCACACACTGTTTTACTGCCTGTGGAAACCTCTCTCTGAGCAGTGTCATTCTCTCAAATTCCATCCCTTGTATTTGGAAGTTCCAAAAAAGCACTGTGAAGCATCTGTCAGGCAATGGGAAACGTTTTGAGCTTGCTAACAGACATCCCAGGAAATAGTTACTAGCTTAGCACCTGCCTGTTGGCATCTCATTTTTGGCTTCCTTGTTTTTATTTTTAAGTGAGATATATTTCTCCTGAACTTTATCATTCTCTCCTTTGAATAGTTACCACTGCTGTTCTGCTTCTGTGTGCCAGTGCTTTAATCTAGTTTAATTTCTGTAACTCCATCCTCATTTCATCATAACTGTTTTACCCAAAATATTGTCGTGGCCTTTGTATTATCTCTCTCTCACAGTCATTACATTAACCATTATTATATTGTGATCGCTATTCCCTACATGTTCTCCCACACTCACTTCTCTTATCTGTTTTATTCCTTTATTCCCATTCTCCTCTCTATCTCCTGTGGGGATACAAATGCATATATTGCCCAGGTATGTCTTTTCCACAAAAAGCAGGACAAATCCAATCCAGCTAATTATTGCCCCATCAGTCAACTCTTGATCATCAGCAAAGTGATGGAAGGTGTCATTATCAATGCTATCAAGTGACACTTAGACAGCAATAACCTGCTCACTGACGCTCAGTTTGGGTCCCGTCAGGGTCACTCAGCTTCTGACCTCAGCACAGCCTTAGTCCAAACATGGACAAAAGAGCTGAAATCCAGAGGTTTTTTTAATTATTATTCATTCACGGGATGTGGGCTTCCCTGGCTGAGCCACCATTTATTGCCTATCCCTAGTTGCCCTTGAGAAGGTGGTGGTGAGCTGCCTTCTTGAACTATTGCAGTCCATAGGGAGTTCCAGGATTTTAACCCAGTGACAGTGAAGGAATGGCGATATATTTCCAAGTCAGGATGGTGAGTGACTTGGAGGGGAGCTTCCAGGAGGTGGTATTCCCATCTATATGCTGCCCTTCTAGATAGTGGTCTTGGGTTTGGAAGATGCTGTCTAAGGAGCCTTGGCGAATTCCTGAAGTGCATCTTGTAGATGGTACATACTGCGGCTACTGTGTGTCGGTGGTAGAGGGAGTGAATATTTGTGGATGGGTTGCCAATCAGGCGGGCTCCTTTGCCTTGGATGGTTACAAGCTTCTTGAGTGTTGTGGGAGCTGCGCTCACCCAGGCAAGTCGGGAGTATTCTCAGACTCCTGAATTGTGCGGTGTAGATGGTGGACAGGCACTCGGGAGTCAGGAGGTCACAGGGTTCCTAGCCCCATACCTGCTCTTGTAGCCACAGTATTTATATTGCTGAGGAACTCCTGCAGTGTTGTCCTGGAGCTGAGATGACTGACCTTCAACATCTTCCGTTGTGCTAGGTATGACTCCAACCAGCAGAAAGTTTTCCCCTGATTCCATTGACTCCAGCTTTGTTAGGACTCCTTGATGGCACACTCCGTCAAAAGCGACCTTAATATATAGGGCAGTCACTCCCACTTCACAGTGTGAGTTCAGTTCTTTTGTCCATGTTTGAACCAAAGCATGAGGTCAGGGGCAAGAAGGCCTTGGCAGAACCCAAACTGGGCATCAATAAACAGGTTATTGCTAAGCAAGTGCCGCTTGATAGCACTGTTGATGACCCCTTCCATTACTTACTGATGATCGAGAGTAGACTGACGGGGCAGTAATTGGCCAGGTTGGACTTGTCCTGCTTTTTGTGTACAGGACCTGCCAGGGCAATTTTCCACGTAACTGGTTAGATGCTAGTGTTGTAGTTGTACTGGAACAGCTTGGCTAGGGGCGCAGCAAGTTCAGAGTATAAGTCTTCAGTGCTATTGCCTTAGGTTGTGGATAGCTTAGCTCTGTTTATCATTTCCTGCTTATGCTGTTGGCACGCAAGTAGTCCTGTGTTATAGCTTCATTAGGCTGACAGCTCATTTTTAGGTATGTCTGGTGCTGCTCCTGGCATGCCCTCCTGCACTCTTCATTGAACCATTGTTGATCCCCTGGCTTGATGGTAATGGTAGAATGGTGGATATGCTGGGCCATGAGGTTACAGATTGTGTTCAAGTACAGTTCTGCTGCTGCTGATGGCCCACAGCACCTCATGGATGCCCAGTCTTGAGTTGCTAGATCTGTTCAAAATCTATCCCATTTAGCACGATGGTAGTGCCACACAACACGATGGAGGGTATCCTCAATGTGAAGGTGGAACTTCGTTTTCTCAAGGACTGTGCGGTGGTCACTACTTCCGATACTGTTATAGACAGATTCATCTGCAGCAGGCAGGTTGGTGAGGATGAGGTCAAGTCTGTCTTTCCCTCTTGTTGGTTCCCCTCAGGCCCAGAATAGCAACTATGTCATTTAGGACTTGATCAGCTCGGTCAGTAGTGGTGCTACCGAGCCACTCTTGGTGATGGGCATTGAAGTCCCCCACCCAGAGTACATTCTGCACCCATGTTTGACCTGATGCCATGAGACTTCATGGGGTCCGGAATCGATGTTGTGGACTTCCAGGGTAACTCCCTCCAGACTGTATACCACTGCGCCACCACCTCTGTTGGGTCTGCCCTGCTGGTGGGACAGGAAATACCCAGAGATGATGATGGTGGTGCCTGGGACATTATCTGTAAGATATGATTCCATGAGGATGACTATATCAGGCTGTTGCTTGACTAATCTGTGAGACAGCTCTCCCAATTTTGGCACTAGCCACCAGATGTTAGTGAGGAGGGCTTTGCAGGGTCAACAGGGCTGAAATTGCTTTTGTTGTTTCTACTGCCTAGGTCAATGCCGGGTGGTCCATGCGGTTTCATTTTTTTTGTGACTTTGCAGTGGTTTGATACAGCTGAGTGGCCATTTCAGAGTCAACAACATTGCTGTGGGCTTGGAGTCACATGTAGGCCAGACTAGGTAAGGATGACAGATTTCCTTCCCATAAAGGACATTAGTGAACCAGATGGGTTTTTACAACAATAGCCATTAGATTTTTAATTCCAGATTTTTATTGAATTCAAATTCCACCATCTGCTGTGGTGGGATTTGAACCCAGAGCAATACCCTGGGTCTCTGGATTACTTCTCCAGCGACAATACCACTACGACATCGCCTCCCCAGTGAGGTGAGAGCGATTGTCTTGGCATTAAGGAAACATTTGACTGAGCGTGGCATCAAGAATTCCTAGCAAAATTGAAGTCAATGGGAATCAGGGGGAAATTTTGCCTTGGTTGGACTCTTACCTAGCACAAAGGAAGATAGTTCTGGTTGTTGGAGGTCAATCATCTCTGCCCCAGGACATCACTGCAGGAGTTCCTGCATGGTTTTGTTAGGGAAGGCTGTGTCTTACTAACTTAATCAAATTTTTTGAGGAAGTAACAAGGAGGATTGATGAGGGTAGTATAGTGGATGTTGTCTACATGGATTTTAATAAGGCATTTGACAAGGTTCCACATGGCAGTTTGGTCAGAAAAGTAAAAGCCCATGAGATCCAGGACAGTGTGGAGAATTGGATCCAAAATTGGTTTAGTAACAAGAAACAAAGAGTAATGATTGATGGGTGTTTTTGCAAATTGAAAACAATTTCTGGTGCCGTTACACAGGGCTCAGTGTTGGGTCCCTTGCTTGTTTGTTGTATATATTAATGATTTGGCCTTAAATGTGGGAGGCATGATTGGGAAATTTGCAGATGACACAAAAATTGGCTCTGCAGTTGATAGTGAAAAGGATAGCTGTTGTCCCCAAAATGACCTCAATGGTTTGGTTGAATGGGCGGAAAAGCGGCAAATGGAATTCAATCCAGAGAAGTGTGAAGTAATGCATTTGGGGAGGGCAATTAAGGTTAGGGAATATACAACAAACAGGAGGATATCAGGAGGGGCAGAGCAAGTGAGAGACCTTGGACTGCATGTCTACAGGTCCCTGAAGGTGGCAGGACCGGTGGATAAGGTGGTAAAGAAAGCACATGGAATGCTTTCCTTCATTGGATGAGGTATTTAATACAAAAGCAGGAATGTAATGATGAAACTGTATAAAATGCACAAACAGCTGGAATTGTGTGTACAGTTCTAGTCACCACATTACACGAAGGATATAATTGCTCTGGAGAAAGTACAAAGGAGATTTAAAAGGATGTCGCCAGGGCTTGAGATTCGCAGTTATGAGGAAAGATTAGATAGTTGTTTTCCTTGGAACTGAGGAGGTTAGGGGGTGACTTGATTAAGGTGTACAAGATTATGAGGGGCCTAAATAGAGTAGACAGGGGTACCCTGTTTCCACTCGCTGGGAGTCAAGTACCAGGGGTCATAGATTTAAGGTGACTTAATGTGATTAGAGAGGACATGAGGAAAAGAATTCTTCACCCAGGAGATGTTGAATGATTGGAATTGGCTGCCTGGTTTTGTGGTGGGGTCAGAAGCCCTCAATTCATTTTGAAGATACCTGAATCTTCACCCAAAGTGTTGTAATCTGCAAGGCTATGGACCAGGTGCTGGAAGGTGGGGTTAGAATCCGCAACTAGATTTTTTTTTCTTTTTCGGCCGGCACAGGCACAATGAACTGAATGACCTCTTTCTGTGCTGTAACTTTTCCATGGTTCTATGGTTCTAGGGGACTAGGTTTAAAAATAAGGCATCTTCCTTTTAAAACAGAAATTAGGAGAATTTTTTCTCTCACAGGGTCATGAGTCTTTGGAACTCTCTTTCCAAGAGAGTGGTGGAGGTAGCGTTGTGGAATTTTTTAAGGCAGAGATAGATAGATTCTTGACTAACAAGGGAGTCAAAGGATATAGGGGTAGGCGGGAATGTGGAGTTGAGGCCACAATCCGATTCACCATGATCTTATTGGATGGCGGAGCAGGCTGAAGGGGCTAAATGGCCTATTCCTGCCATAGGTGGACAGCATGCATTACTTAACCTGGCCAATTCTCTTTCACCCCATGATCATTATAGTGTTTACATGACACCATTCAATGTCATGATATACATATAATTTAGCACTAAAGTCAAAAAAGACAAGTGTTGGAAATCTGAACTCAACACAGAAAATGCTCGAAATACTCAGCTGGTTTTGCAGCATCTGTGGAGGAAGAAAGTTTAGCCAGAATTTTCCCAGCCTAGTGAAGATGGGTTCTGGTGCGTGAGGGGTGGGAAAGTCCTGGGAACTGACATCAAGTCAAGATCTCAACTTCATCCCATCCTCTTCCGGGTTTCTTCAGGGAGGGATTGAAGAGAAATTGGAGATCCCCCTGGGATCTGTCAGGTAAGTAACTAAAGAAAGGCTGAGGTTGTTAAGAAGTCAGTTAAGTCCTGTTTTAATCCCTGAATCCTGGATTTTGCAACCAGGGTCCCCTGTTTCCCAACCTGTCAGCAACTCGAAAAGTCACAAAGGCGAGAGCACAGCTGGAAATGCTCCTTCAGTGAAATTAACAAGCTAGAACGACTTTGATCAATCTGAGTGAAGAGGTCCAGCCATAGCCATTGAGAGATTGCTACTTGAAGTGCTTCTTCTTTCAGACAGCACTTTCACAACTTCTTTGAAGGTACTTCGCCTGCCTCACTTCAATCACCTTCAGCTGCCCTTCCCCACTGTCAGACTTCACCATGGCATGGGAGCACCTTATGCAGCTTCGCCTTCCACCTCTGCTGAGGATCAAGAGCAGAAGCCACATTACTAAATGCTCCAGCAGCAGCAGGAGTGATCCCAGTAGCAGCACCAGCCTCCTTCTCCTCAGCACTATGTCCCTCCACAGGGCCGAGGGAGTGGACACTGAGATTCAGCTTGAAGGAAGCAAAGGTCTATAGGCAGTGGATTAGCTCTCCTGACATGCCTGAGCATCATTAGCTCGCAGCTCAAGGTCTCACAGCAGTTCACTGCTGACATCAGCAGCCTCCTGGAATGAGACCTCCTTCCCAGTTAAGCAGATAGACACACAATGCCAATGGCTAACAAAGTGTCTATCATTGGAGGACCACCCACCACCCCTTCCTAGTCTCTGCCTCTTCCCAAGAGGTTTTGTGCTCTTTTCTCCTGCAAGGAGAGAAGGCAGAGAGATGTCAATGCTTGTTATGGCTTGTTTAGAGAGGAGGGAAGGACAATATTTACAGAGGATGTCTGCGAAGCATGGTTGCAAGAGGTCAATAGGCTGAGGTTGAGTGTGAGTGCCTGGAGAGAGAGAAGAATGAGTGAAACTGCAAGGTGTGTTGTCCTGAGGAGTGCTGTGTAGGAGAAAGCTGGGAAAGTCAGAGTGTGGGGCTTGGCAACTGAAAGTCTTATGCCACTCACCTGTCATGCCCTCCTGAGGCCCTGGATCCTCTAGACGCACTGTGTCCATGTTGGAGGGATCTCACACCAGCTACTCACTCCCTCACCACCATTTCTATCTCCTTCTTGCTCTTTTCCTCCCACTCTTGGGCAAGTTCATTTCACGGCAGTCCCTCAGATCTCACAGCAGGACGTCTAGTTAAGAGTGAGAGTCCCAGTGGAGTAGCCTGGTATCCTCTCTAAGCATGTGGTTGCTGCAGTCTCAAAACTCCAAGTGCTGGTGTGCCCTTGTAATCCATTCTATAGTCCTTTAATTAGAAATTCTTCCTTCGACAAAATGGACAAGTCATCCTACCACCCTCCCTGATTGGTCTAGGGCATTGGAGGCTGGATGATAATTAGATTGCTCTGGGAAAGAGCAATGGCCGGACACACAATTCAGTTGGGTTCCCAATGGCCCCACTGTTTTGGCAAGGTCTAAGGTGAGAAGACCCTGCCTGTTAACTCTGTACCTCTTTCCACAGATACTACCAGGCCTACTGAGTGTTTCTAACATTTTCTGTTTCTATTTTCAGAAAAGAAATTATTGTGCTGGCTTTGTGCTGGAAATATTAAGACAGGTAAGATAGAGACCTACCTGCCTTATGCTTGCACCAGTCATATGATTAGAACAATGTGAGTTACTGAGTACTTTTACAGAGCAGGAGCCAAACACATGTTAATTATTTCTAATGACATAGCAAGCAGATACAAAATTAATTTTTGTTTATATTAATACATGTTACATTAAATGATTTAAAGGATGTCACTACAATAATAGAAATAATGATATAATTTCCCTTATTTGATACAGTAAGAAACATCTCAAGGTATTGACAAATTGTCTAATGATTTTTAGCTTGTTCTTTTGACACAACTTTAATAGAAATCATCCCTGCAACACAATAACAGTTTGCTTCTGAGCATCTCTTTAATTCAGCTCAATAACCACCATAATATTGGAATGGTGTATAGATGTAAAAAAATAATTTTACCATCCTTGAGGAGTTCCCCTTGAGAAATGTTTAAAATTGAACATCAACTGTGCCATGGGAGAAATCTATAAAGATGGTTTCGGGTGATACCACCCATGGAAATTGCCATTTAAAGAAGCAAATAAGAGGAACTGGTTGGCACCAGTAGACATTGGAATTTCTCCTCTGGGACCAGTGTTAACACTAATCCTGACTGATGGGATGCAAATCTTCTCTATCTGCTGGTGATAAGGAACTTGTGTAAAGTATGTTTAGGTGCTCTCGGTTCTGTGGGCATATGTCTATAGCACAAAACTGGCACTAATCAGCATTTTTATTCAAAGAGGGCACAAGTTGGCTAGAGTGGAAAATAGAAAAATACCACATTGCTGCAGTGCTGTTTTGAAGTTGGCACTGAAGAAGATTCTTAGATTATAGGGAGCTTAATGCTTCAAGCTGAAACTGGGTACTCGGAATGGGAATGACTTGTTGCCCCATCACCTTAATGAATACCATAAGACTTTTTTAAAGAGGAACAAGAGAAAGGAATAATGTCCTAGAACCAAGTTTTCAACTCTGTGAAAAAGAAAACATTTTTGAACTAATGTTCTGTCATTATTTTAGTATTCAGTGTTGTCAAGGACTTGCTGATAACAGCTAATGCCACTTGGGGCAAAATTTTTAGCTTGGTGGGCAGGCGCACACCCGACCCGCTTGAGCGTGAAATGATGCACGTTCACGTTGGGCGAGCGTCCTGATGTCAACGCGCATTCGTATGACATTTCAGTCAGCAGCGCACATGCTGATAATTAAAGGCCATTAAATTATCAATTAAATTAAATTTTCTGCTGCCTGTCCAACCTTACGATTGGTGGGCAGGTGAAAAGGCCAAGCGGTCTTTGAAATTTTTAGGAAACCTCATCCACGGGCAGGATGAGGTTTCCTAAAGCAAATAAAAATAAAATAAAAATGTTAACACTTAATTAATAACATGGCCCTGCTCATGTGACAGAGTCACATGAGGGGACATGTTTTGTTACATTTTTAATTTCTTTATTTTTTTATAACTCTTCATCTCCCTGAGGCAGCTCTGTGCACTCTTTGCTTTGTTAATTACCTTCTTTACTTAACCCCTGTACTTCACCTCCAGACTTTCTAAAGTATCAAGTTTTTTTTGACTGTCATAAGCTTTCTTTTTTCACTTTAACTTGTTCCTAGATAACCAGGGGGCACTAGATTTGACAGTGGGGACATGTCTAGTCTCTCCCACAAGAGGAAACATCCTTTCAGCATCCACCCTGTCAAATTCTCTCAGGATCTTATATATTTCAATAAGATCACATCTCATTCTTCTAAAATCCAATGGATACAGGTCAAGTCTGTTGAGCCTCATAAGATAACGCCCCTATCCTGGGTATCAATCAAGTGATAGGGGATTCTGAGTGGGAACCCATTAATACCCATAATGGCTATGGGGGAAGGGAAAGAGTTTTCTTTCAAACAATTGGCAGAAAGACTTATGAGAACCTAGCTGTCTGCAGAGTAAAGACTCCAATGGAAATAAAGACTAGGGCAGGTGTGAGAAGGGCTGTCGATTCAGTATCACCTGCTTTATAGAATCGCACAGAGCCAACATCATTCCCAAGGAGTCTGTTTGGGAATCATTTTAATCATTTTAAACAGTCATTGTTAATAATGTGAAGTATAAAATCTAATTCATAAAATTTATTCTACTCATCAGTAACGTTATATTAACCATGGCAATTTTTTGCAAGATTGAGGGAATATGCAACTGTAATAGGCAGCCCCGATTTGATTTCTTCGCTCTTCTTACCAGACTGGTGTGCTTTCGTCTTTATCTTGCATGCTGTTACTAGCCAATGGACTAATCCGATAACTGACTTTCCTATTACTTAAAGAACTAGCAGAAATATGGTGCCCTGTCCTCAGAATGGGATGGTTTTGAGGATGGAGTGCAGGAAAGCGGAAGATAAGAGAAAACACGGCTTGAAAGAGAGCAAAAATCTAACACGCATGCAGTCCATTGATGCCTTCTGTAAAATTGTAAACAAAGATTCATCAAGCTTTGTCTTCACATTTTTTATTTGAAAGGTCTGGCAAAATTTTTAAAAAGCAGCACAGAATAACTTAAATGCTACTACCAAGTTATAAAAGACTGTTTAGATGTCAGGTTAATAATTTTAAAATAGCCATCAATTAACCTGTTCATATTTTGCTGACTGAGAGCTGAAATGTCATCTAAGGTTGAAGTGGACACCGATAAATATTAAGTATTTGAACAAAGTAACATTAAGTGACATCATTTTCATATAAACACAGTTGATATTTTGCAGATGTTCCAGATGTAAACAATAAGTGCAATCCAGGGTTTCATACCAATAAAATTCACTAGTCATTTATCAGCCGATGCATTTCATTTTTGAAAGGCGGGCCTACATTTGTTTTTAATACACTATCTTATATTATTTTATATGCAGTGAATGTGTCTGTGTTTCCGACGTCGACTTATCTTTTCTGTATAAAAAGACCATGTAAACACTCCATGCCGTCTGTTTCTGGTGAGACTTTACTGCACTCGGTTGACATGGAGCCACAACTATACCCTATATAAACACTTTGCTACGCTGCAGATGCAGTTCCTTCAATTGAGCACATGGAACTCAAATTGTCAATGTTTCTGTCAGGCAGCTTCTGCATTAATCAAAGTAGAGCCACATCAGCAATTTTCAGAGTACAGCATGGATACATCAGTTTAATAAAGTATTCCTAGTATTCTCTGCATATTAGTGGATTTAATTCAATAGTAACGCTATGGGTACCAGAACTGGGGCAGAATATTGAGCTTGGTGGGTGGGCACGCTCCCGACCCGGCTGAATGTAAAATAACGCGCGATGACATTGGGTGAGCGCCCCGACGTCATCGTGTAGTCCCGTGATAGTTAGGTTGGTGGACGCGCGCTGGAGCCGGCATCATGCCCGCCGACAATTAAAAGGCCTATTAAGGCCATTAAGTTAACAATTGTCCTGAATTTTGCATTGCACATTCAACCTAATGGTTGACAGGCAGGCGAAAAGGCCAAGTGGCCATGGGTGGAATGAGGTTTCCTAAAGCAAATAAAAATAAAATAAAAATTTTACGCTTGAATTAAAAACATATCCCTGCTCAAGTGATAGAGTCGTGTAAGGGGACATGTTTTATGACATTTTTATTTTGTTCATTAAGTTTTTTTAAAGAGCGCTTCATCTCCCTGAGGCAGCTTGCGCTCGGCCCGCTCACCCTCCTCCCTCCGGCTGCACAGGCAGCGCTGAGCGCTGCCGCTCGTGTTCCAAACTGTTTTAAAAATTTAAAAAAAATTTTATTGCCCCAATTTTCTAGTGTTCACTTCACATCAGTTGCAGTTATACTCCTGGAGGAAGTCTCCCATGTTTTGGATGAATTTGATTTAAGTAAATTCACACGTAAAATCGCGGTGCTGCACTGATTGCGGGTTGTGGTCGGCTTCCCAATTGCCACTCCCTCCCGCTCGACCCCGCCAAGGGCAAAATCCTGCCCCTGATTACAATAGCAAGTAAAATGGAACGCTTTCATGAGTTAGAACTGTAGAATGATATAGCACAGAAACTGGCCATTGTGCCTGTGCTGGATCTTTGATCAAGCTATCCAATTAATCCCATTCCCCTGCTCTTTTCCCATAGCCATGTATTTTTATTGCTTGCTTCAATTATCAATCCAATTCTCTTTTGAATGAAATGATTAAATCTGCTTCTATCACCCTTCAGGCAATTCCAATCTGGACTAGCTCTGCATATGCATGATTTAAAGCAAACTAGTATCTGAATCCCAATACATTTTAATGTTAACAGAGCTGATTGTACAGCCAATCTTTGACCATATGAAAAATTTAAAAAAAAATTTGTTGGCCCAATTTTCTAGTGTTCACTTCACACCAGTTGCAATTATACCCCTGGAGGAAGTCTCCCATGTTTTGGATGAATCTGATTAAGCAACTTCACAGCTGAATTGCATGATATGATTTGCATCACCGTGAGGCTGAATCTGCTTTGCAACACTCCAACCGTTAAGTTTAACAGAGCTACTAAATGCAGCACACTTCACAATTGTACATGATCCACTCCATTCCAACCACCCATATGCACACATCTCCCACCAGGGGTCACTGGATAGCAAGAATCCAACCAGTAACAGCTGGGCCAGGTTGGAGCTGCCATCTTAATCTTGGTTGATTATGGGCTGGGAATTGTTGTCAAATAATGGCAGGGTGCTGACCATTATTTATGGGCAAATGAGCAAATTCAAGTGAGGAGCAGGTATGCACTTAAATGTGAATAACCAAACATTGCTGTCGAGTTGCAGTGTTCCACCATTAGCTATGTAGAAATGACATCTCACCTTTAACTGCCCTTTTTAAAGGAATTGTCTGTATTTGCCCATTAACTCACCAATGAAGGTAAAGTTTTGTCACTATAAACACAAGCACACATTTAGTGGCGTGCTAATTGTAATTATTGCCAATCAGCTTATCTGGCACTGAAAACCATCCCAAGCATTCCTTCATGTTTTCAATGTTTGGGAGATTTTAAACATGTCAAGTTTTAAATTTATTTATTTTTCTTACTTTTCCTTTCTGTCTTTTTTGTTCTCTCATAATCCAATTTTTCTTTCTCTTTTTTCTGTTTCCATACCTGATTTATCATTGAATTCCTCCACTTTTAATCCACCCTCCCACTTAGTCCTTGCTCTGTTTATTGCTCAATCCCTAAACCTGACTGGTTAAAGAGATACTCTGTTGGTTGAACTATTCACTCAGATTCCAGGTGCCTTATTCCCCACATTGTGCCTTTATTAGCTCACATTTTCATCAGCTTGTAGACAAGCATTTTTTGAGCTAAAGGATGCAGGAAAAAGTCGAACTAACGGTAGATGCTGTTAGATGCCCTGGCACAACAAATCTGGCCCATCCACAACTTTGGCCTCTTTCCCTTCCTTCAGCTGTAAGCCTGAGGAATGAACTAGTCTTTGTAACTTATCCCATCTACTGCAAACAATTTTCTTGGATGGGGGGAAAGAGGTTAAATTTTCTAAGCACATTTAAGAAAGAGAGCAGTGGCAAAAATAGAAGAATACTCCCTAATACTTTCTGCTAATCAGATCACAAATCTACTTCATTGAACTTTAGACACAAAGTGAAATATAGTATCACAGCATAAACATAAGTTATTTTTACCTCGCTGAGTCTTTTGCAATTGGCAGTCGCAGAATGGCCATGCTGGCAATTTGTTTTTCAAGGGCTCCCAGTGGTCTGATTGATGGTTTATAATTGCACAGTATCAGTGCAATTTGGTTGAAACTTCATGTTGTCAGCCTATGATGTGCGCATTCACAGAAGCTTTGCATTATCTTTACAATGATATTATAATGCAACATCACAACACCACTGCTCCATGCACAATGACCGACACATTATGGCAAGCCCTGTACATGTGCACAATCTTGGCCATCCATGGTGTGGCCGATACGACTTATATACCCTTAATTTAGTAAAACATCCCTAGGCGCTTCCCCGGCTACAACTGCATGTTACAAAATAAAGGCACAACTGCAGTTCAGTCAGTTTGACCGCCAGGCTGCAATGTAAAAGCAAACAAGTGCCCCATGCTCTTGAGCTGCTTCTCAAAAAGAACCAAAGGACTGTCTTGTTACTAATAAATTTAAAGGTGAAAAACAAAACAGCCATCAGCATCTGAGTTTAAGTGAAAAGGAATTGACTGTGTGGGTGTGACATGGAGAGCACTTGGGTAAGTTTGTGCAAGTCAGCATGTAAAAGTAAACACTGATTCTCCACTGAGGGGGAGTATAAATGCAACAGGAGGCACATTGACTGGACTACATCTCAGGGGCTGTGAATTGCCATGCACACAATTCCATGGCTCTGGATAGTGATATATAGCTTTTATCCTCTTTCCTGAAGACTTAATCAATTTATCTCTTGTAACATTTGATAAACTATGAAGGCAATTAACTCAGTAGTCCACAGGCAATATACATCTCAATTAACTTTCCATTTGAAAAGGGATTCTTTTAGTTCAAGGCAGAACATGATCATTTTAAAGAGGAATGAAAAAAACAGCATTTGGTGGTCAGTTGTAAAAACACCAAATTGTAAACTTAGTGTGAAGTGTTGGCTTAAATTTAAATAAAAATCACAAGTAAAATAGAAAAACCTGGATGTTTTATTGTTACATTTTATCTCGGATTTCTGACTTATCAATTTTATTAAAGGAAATGTTGTAAATATAATGAAGATGTTAATTATGTTTTATGTTTTGCTTTCTGGAAGAATATATATATATATACAGAAATGTCTTATAGGATTAAAGGTAAGTTCAAATCATTAAATTCATTCACAAACAGATGAGACTCTCTTAAAATCTTTTCTCCAAATACACTGAGGGACTAGCCTTGTAGGGTAAAAGGTAATGGATTGATGACTGTGTTCCAAGGCAAATCTTCATACAATCTTCTCTAAAAGTCAATGTTAATGAATGAGGATCTTCCCTCCTGGGTGGGCTCAGGAGGATATCAGTGAATCAAACGGCAGACGTCAGACACTATATTAATTAGCAGGGCGATACATTCCTGATAAAGGAATGGCAGCATTAACAAGGTATCCGACCCATCAGCTTAAATCAGATCTATGATGTTCATTTATTTAGAATATCATTTTTTGTGCTTCTTTATCCCCAAAATTCTTTCTGTTATTTGAAAATCTTTGTATTGTAAATTACTGGCACTTTAACCAAAGAGCTTCTTTTAAACCATGTATCACAGATGACTCATGGTTCAGTGACATTACAGAGAGTCCTGTCACTACTGTCCTTTTAGCGAGAGTCACACCCTGACCATATACCAAAATGGAACCCCATTCTCAGGAGCCTGCAAACCCTCCCGCTATAGTGTTTCTACCTACAATCAGACCCCATCTTGTTGACAGTTTTCACATAAGAAATAAATAAAAGGAAACCTTATTAACATAGCTACCAAAAATCAGCAGGTTTAGATCCCAAAATCAACCTCTAAATATCAGTTTAGGATTCCATCTGTATGAATTTCTTTATCTGCAATTTTAACAGGTGTCAGCCCACATTTTTAAACAGCTCTGTTGGTGGTGGTGTGGGTTATAGTTCACTCGGGGAATCCAAGTTACTCCGGCAACATGCAGCTACATGCCTGTTGCAGTTTGGAGCTATGAATAGTGATGGTAGAGGTTCCAAATTTCTTTCCATCACATGGCAGACCAGGATTTTCTCCCACCCTTACCACCTGCCTGTTTGCAGGTTGACAATTAACCTGATTGACCGTGTTATGAACACTCCTTCCGTGGCCACTAAGTCCCAGGGCTGGTCGGTGTGCAGTAGGGGAACGGACCTCCGCCCGTGATCAGCCTCCGACCGCAATTTCATGCTGACTGGCCAACTAACAGCCAGCTCCCTCAGGGAGCTGAAGACTTCAAAAGTATCAAATAAAAATGTTTAAATCCGGGAAATAATGTCCATGCAACACAAGCAGTCACTTGAGCATAGACATTATAAAAATTCTGTGCATAGATTTTTAAATACTTTTCATTTAATAAAGGAAACCTCATCCCACCCTTGGTTGAGGTTTCCTGAGAAAGGCAAAGGCTGCCTAGCCGATTTGCCCAGCTGCCAAACATAGTGTTGGCAGGGCAACGAAAAATCCCAGTTAATTGCACCACTAATGGGTTTAATAGCTCTCTTAATTGTCGGCAGGCGCGCTTCTGAGTTTAGCGCACGCCCGTCGACTGAAATATCGCGCGAGAGTGCAATGACATCGGGATGCTTGCCCGACGTCATCACATGCTATTTTAGGCTTGAGCAGGTCTGGCTGCCAGCTCAGCAAAAAATTCTGGCCCTAGAGTGGGACTCAAACACAGAGCTTCTGGCTCTGAGGCAGAGATGCTATCCACTGCACCACAAGACCTCCTCATTTTATGAAGGTTTAAGATAATCATATGCTAATATTCAAAGAGCTTTATTTCAGGACATTTCAAAAATTCTCTCTCCACTGCTTTGATTCTGAAGAACACGCAGGCATGCACGCACTCAATTACATTATTTCACTCTCCTGGTCCTTAGCTACTTCTTTCACTGCTACCGCTAAATACCATCATATTCAACAGTGATGATTTGAGGTTTATTGTACAACAATAATTTTACATCTACATGAAGAATATGACTCTGTTACGAAAACAGAAACTAATGTAAATGGTTAACAGGCCAACTAATGAAAAGACTGGCTAATATTTCAGCATAACCTTTCAACCCAGATTATCCAACTAAGCATTTCCTATTTTACTTCAGTTTCCCAATACTCCTGATTTTCATTTAACCTATGATTCTTCATTTTATTAGTCAAATGGTTATGTTTGTGCTGGTGCAAAGACCTCATGTTCCTCTCTTCACTATGAGAAAACTAGCTTTATTGCAGCCACATTGAAGAATTATAAAGGAAATTTAAGTGAATTCATGGCAAATTGGAGCATCAATGTAATTTATGCCTTTTATAAAAATCACTAAACTGTTTTGTATAACGAGACTGCTGTTTGGAGTTGGAGAGATGGCATTGTGCCAGAATAAGTCCCATTAAAGTACAAGAAACTTAAAAACAAACAGTGCTTTAATTGAAAAAAAATAGATAAAACTTGGGGATGGGGGGATGGCCTTCTGACTTTCCCGCTGTTACTGTGGAGTATGGGAGCTTTGGAGATTGTTCATGCCAAAAGCTCAATTATACACAATAATTTGCAGAAAACATTCAATGCTAAGCTAATGCTGGGCCAAAGGATTTGACATCAGTTCCACTTTTGGCAGTGATGGCAGCTGTAGTTACATTGGCCACACACACATATATTCTGAAGTTGGGAATGTCAGGCCTGACTTTTACTGGATTTTGCTCCACTATACAGCCCAAAATTGGATGGGATAGCAGGAAGGAGGGGAATTTGGGTGACGAAGCCTTCTGCCGCATCCTTTCTCCGAATTGAATATCCTTTCTCCTGTGCCCACCAGGCTCCAAGTTGTCCCTTCCCTGCCTTCCACCAGTGAATACTGGCATGTAGGTGGGTACAAAAAGCCTGAACGCTGATTAGCACACAGCACTGTGAGGGAAGGGGTGGTGTTAGTCCCTGGAACAGTGACAGGAGGCACCTTTCAGAGGGAAAAGACCACTTAGTAAACAGATTTCACCCATTTGGCCTCCTACCTTTTAGCTCACCACCCTATAAGGCCTAAGAGGTTGCAGGCCACTCTCCTTGATCCTCTGCCCTTTTTAAATCTCCTTGAGCGCTGTAGGGTGCTCGCATTGCATCACTGCCTGAATTTTCCCTGGTGGCACCTAGTAAGCTCCCTCCTAAGGGCGGAAATGGAACCTGGAACCCACTGTCAAATGAATCTTATCCTCAGAATGTCGGACAGGTTCCCAACGAAGCTCTGCAGTGGACGGTAAGAGTATAATACAAATTCAGACAGATGCATAGAACGAGACTCAGTGGTACCTGACCATCAGTCTGATTATTTTTAATACACAGCAATGAACGAGCTTGCATTATCAGGACCAGGAATTTCCTTGGAGCTGCACCTGCTCCGCTGCTGTAACTTTGTTGGAGTTGTGGTGGAATCATCCCAGATTTGCATTAATTGCGGTAACAGGCGGGTAAAATGTTCTTTTACCCGCTGGCTGCAATGGCGGGTTTTCACGCTGTATTGTCCTAAACCCACCACATTATTTATGTATTCCCAGGAAACAGACCGTTTCCATGGCAGGTGGGCTCTCAATTGCCCGCCACGCCATCACCTCACTGCTTCATCACGCTGGGCGCCATATTTAATGTCCATGCGTCTGCACACATCTCAGTGTTTCCAGCCCACAACTGCAGCAGGGGAGATGTCCACGAAAGGCAAAAAGACTGCAGCCCCCAGGTTCAGCGATGCATCCCTGGAACACCTTTTGGATGTCATGAAGTCCCACCGGGATGTCCTCTACCTTCACTCTGGCCACAGAATGGGCAATGGGCCACGGTGTGACCAACCAGGCTGGGAGGTGGTGGCAACCGTGGTCAGCATCAATGCCCTGCAAAAGAGGACAGCCACCCAGTGCCACAAGAAGATGAATAATCTCTTTCGTTCTGCCAACTCACTCACTCCATCACACATTCACAGGGCCCTCACTCACTGTCAGTTCAAGGGACATCACCATTCACACTCTCACACACCTTCATTGTCCTCATCCCATCCATGGTATCACTCACCACCCACAAATGCCAGGCATACTTATCATCTGGCCTGGTAGGCATCCTGCTTACAATATCTCCATCTCTGTTCATGCAGGACAAGTTGGCACACAACAACAGGGATAGATCGCTTACTGGTGGAGGAATGCATGAAATAAAGGTCCTCACAGATTTTCAAAACAGAGCCATCCAGCTGGCCAGTGACGATCTGGACCTGTCCTGTGCTGACGGTGAGGTTGGCGTGTGAGGATCCAGCAGTGCAACATCCATCAGACAACCATGCTGTGAGTGATGTGTCCTCTTTCACAGGCCACTGCCATGCATTAATTATCTCACCTCACTTTTGCAGGCAAATCTGGGAAACAATCAAAAGAGCCCATGACCCAGGCCCTCCGGTCAAGCCCCGAAGACACCTCTGAAGAGGAATCAGAAGGCACCTTCATTGAAATCCTGTCACAACGCTCACCCACACCCTCCACCAGTACAGAGATACACATCTCGGGTGGGACCTAGTTTTAGAATAGCCTCCAGATCACAATCTGGTGAGCACGTCTGATCCACATCAGGGGGTGGGAGGGACTCCCCAGGTGTCCGGCACTCGGAGGACTGCTGGAGACCAGAAATTTGCTGAGTTTGAGTCTGATGATGAGCCTCTGAACTCGGTCATGTCACAGTTGCTAGAGCTGCAAAGGCAAGCTCGGGAACATCAGGAAGGGATGTCTGCTGCACCCCTCAGGTTGCAAGGCATGATGGAGGACCCCGTCCGCCTTCAGCCTGAGGTGATAGTGCCAGCATGCCAACACACCGAGGTCAGCACTGGTAGGGTGACAGCCGCCATGGAGACCTTGGTCCAGGATGTCACTCCTGCGCTGCTGCACGGGCTGAACTCCATCACTGACACCATAGTTGGCCTCCTCATAGAGATGCAGCCATGAAATTTTAAAAACATCTGATCCTTTGTCCACCTTCAGCACCTGACCCCTTCAGGAGCACAGCATTACTAGACACAGCTGAAGAGATGGGGGCCAGCACTACCTTAAATGTGCTCTGAGCACACAGGAAGAATGATGGAACTCTGTGACGCCTGCCCACTACACTCTGGCAGCAATGACAAGCACCGCCGAGGGGTAGGCATCAGTAATGTGTCCAGGGAATGTGGGCCAGACAGTCATTTTGGTCTGGAGGGGTGTAGGGCAGCTTGATCTCACTCTACTTAACACTTCTCCTCAAGGAGTTAATCTGAAGCCCTCGACACCCATAGGGAGGAGGGTCAGCAGGTGCATACCCCAGGACCATCCATCCAGGCAACTCCAAGATTGTACAGCCCATCTGAATCCCCTTTTCCTGTGACCTCAGCAGCTCCAGTTCCACAGGCCCAGGAGGGTGCCACTGTCACACAGCAGGACACTGAAAGCAGGCCGGGGCCCTCCAGGTCTCGGGCCCCTTGAGGACACCAGCAAAGGTCATCACAGACAGGGCATGTCAGTCAGCAGGCTGCCTCCACTTCTGCTGTGGATGTCCGGAGAGCACCAAGATGTAGCAGCAGGGTTAGGATAGTTAAGAATAAGTTGCACAGCCTGGGCATGGGTGTTAATCACTTGTACGTACTGTTTACCATCGTCAATAAACTGTCAAGAATGTCTCCCTGCCTATGGCTCCTTGTTCTGATGAGCAGAGTTCTTGTCACTCAGATGTGAAATCTTTCTGCACAAGATAAAGGCAGGTGTCTCAGTCTAGGGCCTCTTCCCTGTGCTCTGTGCGGCCTTCAGACCAAAGTGATGGTCTAGCCTCACACTCCCTGGAAACATTACTGATGCCTGCACCTCGACGGTGCTTATCATTGCTGCCAGAATGTAGTGGGCAGGCATCACAGAGTTCCATCATTCTCTCGGTGTGCTCTCAGCACCTTTAAAGTAGTGCTGGCCCCCAACTCTTCAGCATCTTCAGGATACTGTGCTCCTGGAGGGCTCAGGTGCTGAAGGCGGACAAAGGATATGATGTTTTTAAAGTTTCACAGCTGTATCTCTATGATTTGACACCGATCACAGAGCGCAAGTGAGCTGCCCTTGGCCAGACAGGAGTCAGACATTCTCAGAGGCTATGTGAATATATGGGGTGTCCTGCATGTCGTCATCATCCTCCTGGAATCTAGTGACTATTAGGGCCTTCACTGCGTCTCCATGACAGGAGTATTATTGCAGAGAGTATATGCGCTGCCATAAGCCAGACTGGAGTCAGACGTTTACAGCTGCAATGTGAGGATCTATGGTGTCTCCTCACTGCATGTCATCATCATCCTCCACAAATCTAGTAGCTATGAGGGCCTCCTGAATGTGCCTGCCTCGTCTGGCCAGTGCAAGGGCTTCATCCCTGTCATTGTCGCCTTCGAGGACCTCCTGCTCCTCCATCTCCTCCTCAGTCAGCTTGTCTCCCTGTTGCAGTGCCAGGTTGTAAAGGGCACAGCAGATGACAACAATGCATGACACCCTCTGTGGATTATATTGCAGGGTCTCACCAGACCGGTCCAGGCATCGGAACTTCATCTTCAGCATCCCGATGGTTTGCTCCACCAAGTTGTGAGTTGCTGCATGAGACTCATTATATGCTGCAGTCTGAGGCCACTGCATGGGTGACATTAGTCACATCCTCTGTGAGTAGCCCTTGTGCCCGAGGAGCCAACCCTGCAGTCTCTGTGGACCCTGGAAGACTTCAGGGATCTGTGACCGACTGAGGATGTAGGTGTCATGCACGCTCCCTGGAAACCGTGTGCAGACCTGCAGGATGTGTTTCTGGTGGTCACACACCAGCTGCACATTCAGTAAATGGAAGCCCTTGTGGTTGATGTAGTCCACCACGTTGCGATGGAGATCTGAGCACCATGTGAGTGCAGTCAATGACACCCTGCATATCTGTGGGAAACCTGAGATCTGGGCAAATCCAATCACTCTTGCATCCTAGCTGTCCTGGTCCTGGGCAAAATGCACAAAGTTGTGTGTCCTCGCAAAGATGGCATCCATGACCTCTTGGATGCATTTGTGCATGGAGGCTTATGAGATCTCACAGGGGTCACCTGTGGAGGCCTGAATGGAGCCACTGGTGTAGAAATTAAACATCACGGTCACCTTCGCAGCCGCTGACAGTGGATGGCCTCCATGTCCCCACAGTACCAAATCCTGCAGCAGCTGGCAGATGTGACCAACCAGTTCCCTAGACATGTGCAGTCTTCAGTGACACTAGTACTTGGTCATCTACAGGAATGACAGGCGGCATCTATAGACCTCGGGTGTCACTAGGTGCCGGCCTGCGACGGCTCACTTTGGCTCTTTGGCGGTGTGTGCTGAAACCCCAGCTGCCCCTTCTTCATGAGGTTGCTGCTCCTCCCTCTGCACAGCCAGGAGCCTCAGTCGCTCTCTCCTCCATTGCCTTTGCTCTCTGTGAGCCATCAGACATACAGCTAGTTCACCAGGCTCCATGATCTTGATGTACTCCTCCTGCAGGATGAAAGAGAGAGACACGTGGTTAGCTTGGGTGTACTAAGAACCTCTCCTGGTTAAGTGTGAAAGCCCCTTAACATATCCCGGAGTGTGCTGGCCGCCACTTGGATGGCCAGAGATTAGTGTGCTGCATGGCTGCCCGAAACCCCACCCACCTCTGCCCCACTCCACCTGACCGATTGGCAGAAGCTTTGCCAATTGGACTACATGCTGTGCTCTCAGCTCAGGCACAGGCATTCTCCTAACCTGCACTGCAAGGTTGCAATGTTAGCTTGAACCATGGGGGAGACTGGTCCAAACCGGGATTCTGGCTTTACAAGGAGCTGTGAGCGCCTCCAGCTGTGCCTGCTCCATGGCCAGCTTTAGTGAGGAGATTGTACAACGTGTGCAGTCCAACTGCTCTGGAGTCCACTAAAATGCTCATTAGTTTGCAGTCTGTACTGGGGGGTGGTGGGGGGTGGGGGCGTGGTAGGAAGGTGAAAAGATTTGGAACACTTGCTGGCACTTTGATGCCTCTGTGTTGCTTGAGTGGGCAGATAAGCTAGAAGCTCGACTCCAATCATATCAATGTGGCTGCGCCTGAATTGTCTCAGTTGCAGAGGAATGGTCACTTTATACAGGTTTCCCAAATGCATAGCCTTCCCTCACCCACCCCTACCCCGAATGCTTGTGCACTATATTCAATGGCAGGGCTGCCCATAACCCCAACCCCCCAAAGCCCCTGAAGCTTGATGTCCAATAGGCGACCCTGGTGAGCGCTGCACAACGTTACTGTGCACTCACCTCCAAGTTCCCCTCAAAGTGCAGACCGCCAAGTGCAAGCTTTTCATGTTCTGTTGTGAAACACATCGGCGTGCTTTCCCACCGATGTGGATGGATGATCCAGCGGCGGAGGGTGGGTGGAGGGGGCAACAATTCCAGTGGGGCTGGCCTGTTGATGTTATGCTGATGTATTACAATGAGGGTCCTGGCATCCGATGGTGGGCTGAGCAGATGATCGTGAATTGGTTTCCTGTTGTCATAAAACCAATTGCACCGTAGTGCCCGCTCGCATCACCAATCATGTCCGACATCGGCGGGCACAGTAAGTTCCATCCCCTAAATATTTGGGCTTTCCACTCCACTTGTGGTAAAGTAGGACTGGCTCTAAGGAAATTTTCAGCCCAAGAATTACACATTTGAGGGCTACGTTTTACCATGGGTTTCAGGACCCAAACGTCAGGACGTAAAGCAGTTCCTGCCTGGCACCTGCTGGCAACAGGACCAGCTCAACAATTTTACCAGAGGAAGCCTCCTAATTGACCGCCTCCTGGCACTCCACCCAATTAAATACAGTATGAGAGCTCCTCCAATACTTCCAGACCAATGAGAAGACCAGTAGGTCTGAAGGCTCAGTATCACCACCGGGAGAGGTGGTTAAGGTAGGTTGGGACCCTGGTAAAGATAAAGCAAATTAATATTCAGGATGGCTGAGGGAGAAGACTCTGCCAGAGGCAGGGAAAACCCCTCCAGTGGATCGCTGGGGCTACAGCGAACGCTTTTCCTGCCTGTGACCCCTTCTTTGGGTCAAGGAGCCTCAGGCTTTGATGGTCCCCCGGACTGCCGAAGGGAGGCCACTTCCTTGAAGCTGAATGGGGCGGTGGAAGTGCGCTGGTGTTGGCAATGCTGATGGCCCCATAAAATGGTCCTTAATAGAGCCTTTAATTCCACAAAACGGCTGCCCTCCTCTCTTCAGTAGGCAGCCATTTCGCGTTACAGCCGGGAAAGCTCCCTGGTCTTGGTGCGGATTCCCGTTATTTCACTGGCACCCCGCCAGCTTTAGTTTCCACCGTCTAGGGGCCAATGAATCCTGCCCAAAGTATCAACCTAGATTATATGCACAAGTCCTGTGATGGGGGTGAGGATCGCTTTTTAACCTTTGCTCAAAATGGAGATGAAGTTGGTGTAACGTTCATGCCACCTGCCTGTATCTGGTCTGCGACTATTTGAATGTAGCTGTGAGCTGAAAATTTCAAATAGTGTCCCACAACCAGGGAACCAATTTGCAAATGAAGCTGCCTCCTGAGGTACTTTGGAGGCAACCATGGGGGCGAGTGAGTGCCGAAGTAGCCTGACCAGAAAGCCCACCTCAATTCTCTGAGACTTCCAGTTGTATAAAAGACTGATAGACCTTCTAGCCCATACTCCCTAACTCTCCCACACACAACCCCTCATACCCTCATGCCACCTCCATGCCTGCCATCGTCTCCATGTCACCTCCATACCCCCTCATGTCCCACCCAAAGCTAGCTGGCATGTTGCTTGTCCATTTACATGCCTGTCTGAAAATTACACAAAGCTGACCTTGTCGTTGATGAGGTAGACACGGGGTTTCCTTCTCTGCTCATCCCCCACACCCAGTCACTCAATTACTGGCCTCTCATTCAACTGACATATAACAGCCACCTGGAAATTAAACTCACCCCACCTCAATATCCCAGATGAAGTAATTTGGCTACTAATGCAATTAGAATATTTTTCATTCAAAGGATATATAAATTGGCACTTGCTTCACATGGAGTAGAATTTCCAGATGCGTCCTATTATAGGCATAATGAAAATGACACCAGATATTGACTGCCACTCCTTGAGACCTTCTCAATCATGGCAATTACAACTTTTGGCTGAGGTTTTAACTATCAATCCATGGCATAGGTAACTTCTTATTGCCTCCTTTTTTTAAAAAAAGGGAATGGCCTCTGTGTCAACTTATTATTAAAATTATTAAAATGAAGTCATGCATTATATTCTATGTTTATCTGTTTCACAAATCTTTCTCTTTTGGCCTCATGTGCACACATGGAATATTCCATAGAACTGAAGAGTTGGCTGTGAGTTCATAAATAACTTCTGTCTCCAGCGCTGCTTCATGTGGTGGGTAAATAGTTCACAATATGTGGATAGGTAGATGGTTTATTCTGATTTTTATCTCCACTAGAAGAAGAACTGAATATTCCCTATATGTATCCACTAGGGAGGTGGATGGCTAACTAGCTACAAACCAAACCAATGTTGTTGCAAGGACAGCAGCAACACTGAGCAACCTTCATATTTTTAAAAAAAATTGAAGATTTTTAAGCATTCTTCAGCAAGGGATGATTGATAAGTTAATGCCGATTTGCCATTATGATTTGCTCCATTATCCTCCTTTGTTTGTTGCCATTATTGTCAAACTGAAATATGAAGAGTAGGGGAACATTTGGAAGTACTGTTACTGAGCGATCATTGCTTAACATTGCAAAATGTTTGAAGAAAGAAAGGAAACATGTGGTCAGATTTTTGCCGTCAAGCCAGGAAGCATGAGTTGGGAAACACCTGGCCTCAACAGACCCACTTCCATGGAAACAACTCTCACACGCATGAGTTTCAGAGGCATGATTGAGTCGGGCCTGCCATCTCCTGAGGTAGGTCGGAGGCATCCATGGAGGCGGGTGAGCGCTGAAGCAGCCAGGCCAGAAGGCCCACCTCAGTTCTCTGAGACTTCCAGTTGTATAAAACGCTGGTAGGTGCTCTAGCCCATACCCCTAACCCTTCCCCCCACCTTCACAATCCCCCATGCCACCTCCATAACCCTCATGCCACCTCTATGCCCCATACCCCCATGCCACCTCCATACCCCTCATATCACCTCCATACCACCCTTACCTTCCATGCCACTTCCATAGTTACTTACCCAGTATTCAGCCACTATGGGCTAGCTTCAGGAACCATGTGCAGATGAACAAAAATTAAACTTCCAACAATCTAAAAAGGCTCTCAGTCATAAACGTTTACTGAAAAAAACTATTATTCATGAAACCCATTGAAAGATTTGAATTCACGCCAAGTGGTCAATCTTCTGTAAAAACAAACAAACTTCGATTCACTAACGACATCAAAGACACTGAATCTTTTAATATCTGATTAAAACTATTAATCAAAATCTTAAAACAGTCAATTAAAGTGTGACCTCAGCATCCCCAACCCCTCCCCCACTGATATAAGTGATTTTGGAACTGTTGAAACTCAACCAAGCATTCACAATGGGCTCAGCTATAATAAAGGCCCTTGGGAAATGTCAGCAATGAAGTCTAATTAAACTTCACTTACAGATGGTTAATGGATTTTTCTAAGCTACAGCAGATGTCCTGTCAATCAATGTGCTCTGGCAGTGGGTGTCTTTTTTTACTCTAACAGCTGCAGCCTATTTTTTTTTTATTTTAAAAGGGCTAGGCATTTAAATAGTTTCAGATCATGACACTTAAACAGACCTTACCTGCCCTTCAAGTATGTTTAAGCCTCCTCCATAAATTTGTGACTCCCATACTGTGGGTTAAGGCCCTTGGAACAGCAAAAGTGAGGTCTGTTTGAACTCAGCACTATTTTGAAATTGCCTTGCTGAGTTCAGGTTTTCCACTTGTGTGATTCATGCCCTTTTCCAGCAAAAATTGGATCTGCTGGAAATGGGAGTGGAACTTCCTCATCCAGGTCCTGCCCGCCATTTTTAAAGGCCTCCAGAGTTGGCCTGACTCCGTTAAAATCCAGCCCAAAGCGTTCTGGAGTTATTGTGCAATAGAACTAAAATAACAATTTTGGCTAAATTGTTAACATAGGCCCTGTACTAACTACAGCCTACAGTATTTGGACAAATATCTACCCAGTATTTGCATTTATCACTACAAAGTCAATGACCAATTTTTAAAAAAATGCTGGCAATTGTGTGTTTTGCATGTTTAAAATATGTGAGAAATACCCCAGAGGAATAATATCAAGCCTTAACTACAGACTGAGATACGTTAATGATTGTCACATGTAGATATTGAAATATAGGCTCCATGAGCTGCATAAAAAATGATACGGTGTCTTTTAATGGCAGGGGAGTTGACAAGTGATGAAGTCAGGAATGTGCTGACGTAAATCATTGGAAGTTGACTTGGGAACTGCAGTGTGGGCAGATCCAGAGGCATCAGTAACATGAAAAACGATAGCAATGTCAGCTTAATTAATTAGGGTGGAATGTCCACACATTAAAAGGAGGAATGGAGCAAAGGAGGGGTTCATTTCGTATGAAATGGGTCTGGAGTTGCCATTACAGTTTCACAGGACAGATAGAGTGGTGGGTATGAGAAAGGACATCAAAACTTGGCTTGTTGCCAAGAAACATGACAGATATTAACAGAACATGATGCAGCTGTGGGAGCATTGCCATACAGCCACTACAGTGGGCTGTGGTCAGTGTGCTGGTGTGCCGAGCAAGTAACTCAGATGGTAGTCTCGAGCAGTGTTTGGGTTTTCTGGTGTACCCATAGGCCCTCTAATGCACCCAAGAGACTGCTAAGAGAACCATAACTTGAGAAAAAATGTGGATACAAGAGCAGAATTTGCAAATTGAGGGACTCCACAATCTGCTGACTTAATGATTTGTGTGTTTACATTCCATGAGTTGTGCTTAAATTCATTACGCTTTCTATGACAGGTGTAACTTTATGGACATGCCCCAGAGAATTATTAGACAATGCAGCACAGTAACCTCATTTACTTTAGGCAAGATAAGGATAGCTGGCCTTTTCTTCAATAATATTTGCAACTCACACTAAACTTGATTCTCCAAGCATTGCATTTTCCTATACTTCTAACTGTGGCTTCCAATTGCTGGATATTTTGAATAATTCTGCAACTCAACTTGAGTTACAGTATAACTCTATTGGATTACTTTTAGCACCATTTCCAGCATGAATTATCTGATGGTTTATTCAAAATATAAGCCATATTTATTACATTTTATATATATTTTATTATTTGTAAAAAGCAAATATTTGAACATTGGTTGTTTGTTAGTTAGTGGTGCCATATATAATCCTGTTTTAATAAAATAAATTCTGTTTGTGTACATAAAGCATTCTGAGAGAATATGGTTATGTGCAGAGAAGCCTAGCAATGTTTGCAAACTACTTTTGTATCTTTTTACCTATTTTATTAAGGCGAAACTTGATTATGGTAACTGCAGTAAACATTGTACATTTGCCTTTAGGGACAGGGATGAATTTATTGTGGTTCTGGACATTAACATTCCCCATCTCAAAAAAAGATAAACAAGAATTAGCAATCCATATAACATATGCAGTTACATTTTGAATAAAGCTCACTCACACTTCACCACAGGACTAAACGGAATGCTCCAAACTGAGATTTAACAGGTAAGAAAATCAAACACCTTTTTTTAAAAAATAACCATTTTCAAGGCTCCAGAAACAGATGTCAGATGCCACAGGGAGAATGTTTTAATGGGAGAGCAGCTAATTTGCACATCAGTACACTTTATCAAGCCTCCATGCCTTTCTTCCACCATATTTTTCAAGGGCAGGTACCATAATACTACGTGTCAGTCAAATCCAGGTATTTGATCTGGTGATCAACACTCCTGTCTACCATCCTCCAGTCTGAAAAATAACCATTTATCACGATTCACTGTTTTTTTGTCCTTAAGCCAACTTTTTAATCCAATTTGACACTGATCCTCCTATTCCATGAGCCTCAGTTTTGTTAAGCAGCCCTTTATGTGGTACTTTGTCAAATACTTTCTTAAAATCCATATAGACAACACTCAATCTTCTCTGTTCCTACATCAAAAATTTCAATTAGATTAGTCAAACACAATCTGCCTTTTACAAATCTATGTAAATGACTCTCCTTAATTAACTCAAACATCTCCAACTGCCTGTGATTTTATTCCCTGATTATTGTTTCTAAAATCTCACCCACCACTGATGTTGAACTGACTGGTCTGTAGTTACTCGGAATGTTCTTTCTTGAATAAGGGTGTCACGTTTGCCAGTCTCCAATTCTCTGGTACATCATTTAAGGATGATTAAAAGACTATGGAAAACCCTTCTTCTATCTCCGCTTCCACTTCCTGTGCTGCAAGCCACCCATTTCAGATGACTCATCTACTCTAAGCATAGCCAGCCTTTCTAGTATCAATTTCCCATCACCAGCCTCCGTTATCTCCACTTTGACTGATATTTTGTCAGCAGCCTCTTCCTTAGTAAACACCAATACAAAGTAATCATTAAGTATTCTAAACTTTGGACAGAATCTTTGGGTCGGCGAGTGGGGGCGAGTCCCGCTTGCAGTCGCGTAAAATGACAAGTGGTGAAATGTGGCGCCCTGGCATCACAGCGCGTCATTCAGATATTCAGTTTGGTGGGTGCGCACCGGAGTCAGCTGTGCGCCCGTCAGACTGTCAAAGGCCAATTAATTGAAACAATTAACTGAACTGCCCGTCCAACATTAACCGGCAGGATGAAGTTCCATGAATGTTTTTAAAGTTGAATACAAATTTTTAATAAAATTCAAAGACATGTCCCAGCTCATGTGACACTGTCACATGAGGGTACATGTCCGACTAATTTTTAAAAATCTTTTATTGACTTTTTGATAATGAAATTAATCTCCCTGAGGCAGCTCTGTGCCTCAGGGAGATTTCTGCACTCTTTTGCACGCATGTGTCGTCATATGGCGGAGGCAGATATTTTCCTTCTTTGTCTTTCTCATAATTAAATGCCTGAATTGCCTTAATTGGCCTTAACACCTTAATTGGCCGGCCCATGCAAAATGGTGGCGCGCAGCCAATCATGGGCGGCGATTGGCTGCGCACCCGCCCACGCCTGCTCCTGCCCAACACTCCTGATGGGGAGAAAATTCTCCCCTTTGCCTCTAAGCAGTGTCACTTTCTTTGTCCCTAATAGGCCCCACCCCAACTCTTACTACCCGCTTACTGTTTATATATCGTCAGAAGATTTTTGCATTCCCTCTTGTGTTAACTCCCATTCTGTTCTCATATTCTCTCTTTGCCAGTCATACTTTCCTCTTCAATTCCCCTTTCAATTTTTTTTTTTCATTTTTAGGGGAAGTGGGCATTGCTAGCAAGGCCAGCATTTATTATCCATCGCTAGTTACCCTTGAGAAGGTGGTGGTGAGCTGCCTTCTTGAACCGCTGCAGTCCATGTGGTGTAGGTACACCCACATTGCTGTTAGGAAGGGAGTCCTAGGATTTTGACCCAGCGACAGTGAAGGAATGGTGATATATTTCCAAGTTGGGATGGTGAGTGGCTTGGAAGGGAACTTCCAGTTGGCGATGTTCCCATCTATCTGCTGCTCTTGTCCTTCTAGATAGTAATGGTTGTGGGTTTGGAAGGTGCTGTCGAAGGAGCCTTTGTGAGTTCCTGCAGTGCATCTTGTAGATGGTACATACTGTTGCCACTCTGTGTCAGTGGTGGAGGGAGTGAATATTTGTGGGTGTGGTGCCAATGAAACGGGCTGCTTTGTCCTGGATGGTGTCAAGCTTCTTGAGTGTTGTGGGAGCTGCACTCACCCAGGCAAGTGGGGAGTATTTCATCACACTCCTGACCTGTGCCTTTCAGATGGTGGACAGTCTTTGGGAAGTCAATTATTTGATCTGACCTGGTTCTTGCTTGAAGAATTCACCTGATGTGCATCATGCACCCACTTTTTTTGTTGCATCACATTCTCTATCTCCTTCATCCTCCAAGGAGCCCTGGATTTGCTTCCCTTACTTTTTGCCTTTGTTGGAATGTACCTAGCCTGAAACACCTCCTGCTTAATGATCACCCATTGTTCCATTACAGTTCTTCCTTTAAGTCGTTGGCTTAGTGTTTTTACCCTGATACATTCCCTTGTTGACTGAATCATAGAAAGTTTATGGTCCCATTGTGTCTGTACTGGCCAAAAAATGAGCCACCCAACGTAATTCCTCTTTCCAGCATTTGGCCCGTAGTTCTGCAGATTATGGCACTTCAGATGCATATCCAGGCATCTCTTAAGTGAGATGAGGTTTTTTGCCTCTGCCACCCTTTTGGGCAGTGAGTTCCAGACCCCTACCACCTTCTGGGTGATAATAATTTTTCCTCATCTCCCCTCTAATCCTTCAACCAACCACTTTAAACCTATGCCCCCTAGCTCTGACCTCTCTGCTAAGGTAAATAGGCCCTTCCCATCCACTCTGTGCAGGCCCCTTACAATTTTGTACATCTGAATTAAATATCCTGTCAGCCTCCTCTGTTCCAAGGAGAACAATCCCAGCCTATCCAATCTTTCCTCATAGCTGCAATTTTCCAGTCCTGGCAACATCTTCATACATCTTCCCTAATGGAGTTACATCTTTTCTGTAATGAGGTGACCAGAACTGAACACAGTACTCAAGATGTGTACTAACTAGTGTTTCATATAGTTCCAGCATAACCTCCCTGCCCTTATATTCCATGCCTCGTCTAATAAAGGAAAGGATTCCATATGTCTTCTTAACCACATTATCGATCTGTCCTGCTACCTACTGTGATCTGTGGACATTTTCTTCAAGGTCCCTCACTTTCTCTACATCTCTCAGTATCATTCCAGTTATTGTGTAACCCTTTACGTTGTTTGACCTCCCCAACTGCACCAGCTCACACTTCCTGGTTTGAATTCCATTTGCCCTTTCCTGCCTACTTGGCCAGTCCAGTATGATGATGCTCATGTTTCCTGATATACTGCTCCTTCTAGATGTTGCCTCAGTGGGAGGAGAAGCGTTGGATCTCAGTGAGCAGCTCTTAGGATGAAGCTGGCACTTTGCCAAGTGGGTGGTACCACAACCACTGGCATCATATCTGATGTCATGGTGACTACCTGGGCCTACACTGTTGCTTCCTATGTTTGGCTCATTCTCTTGAGACAGTTAAGTTCAAATTCCACCATGGCAGCTGGTGGAATTTAAATTCTTTTCATAAATATAGTATCTAAATCTAGTGCCAGTAATTGTGACCATGGTAACCAACGTCGGCTGTTATAAAAACCGATCTGGCTCACTGACAGCTTTACCAGCTCTGACCTACATGTGACCCTGGCAGTGATGTGGTTGACTTTTTAACTGCCCTCTGAAATGGCCTAGTAAGCCATTCAGTTCAAGGGCAATGAGGGATGCTCACATCACATGAAAGAATAAAGGAAAATAAAAAACTCTCTCAGCATGCACTGGATACGCTCTTAGCATTCTCATGATCTGTGTGGGAATACACTAAACATATAATCTGCACCTTTGGGTCATAACATTATTGCAAGGCCCAAGAAGAAGTGAGGAAAAGCACAATGCAGCCCACACATCTATCAGGGTTGTAATGGAATACACCTTTCAGCATCTTCAAACTATGGCACTGTTACTTAGAGTTTTACAGTAAAACCCAGACAGGACTACTTCCTGTTTTAAATCCATCTCTGATCAACAGTATTCAACATTCCCCTAGGCCCTGCTTTACACTGCTCCATGAAACCTAGTCTCTCCAGTCAGATTTGCCACATCGATGCTCTTTCCCTTTTCTCTTCAGCCCCACTTAAATGGTTTATTCTATTTTCTGTGTGTGTGTGTGTGTGCGCGCGCCTGTGTATGTGTATGTTTGTGTGTATGTGTATGTGTGTGTGTGTGTGTGTGTGTCTGGGTCTGTGTGTGTGAGTCTGTGTGTGTGTATCTGTGGACAGAATTTTGGGGGCAGGCCCCACATGCCAACGCATAAAATGACACGCGGTGACGTTGGGCATGTGTCCCGACATCACCCCGCGCCATTGTGATATTTCGGTGGGCAAGCGTGTGATGATCTTAAGGCCCTTGAGGCAGCAATCAACGGTGATTTTTTGGGGCCCGCGCGATCTTCAATTCATCGCATGGGAGCAATGGGCAGGAGGCCACATTTTTATAAACCTCATCCACGGGTGGGATAAGAGGGGTGAGTGGGGTTACAAGTGTTATTTGTCAGACATTTAATGCCTAAAGTTACTGCTACTTGCCTGTGTGAGCAGGAATATTCAAAACTCTTCACAGCTGTTTGGACAGGAGTAACAGGCTTCAGGCCTGGACTGTGAGTCAACATCATTTCTGGGGCCTTGCAGCTTTCAGGAAGCCTTTCCTTACCCTGGGAATGGGAGTTGTGCTCTCCACTGGAGGGACCTCCTCTGAGGAGGAAGTAAGGGCCAGAAGGGGGAGGAGGCCAGGAGTGCACATTCAGCCTCCAGGGGAGCCACCTTTGGGAGGACAGGTGCAGGCACAAGGGGCTCAGGGCCAACAGGAAGTCAACGGCGGAAGGGACCGCAGAAGATGCCACTATCCTACTGCCAGGGTTTACAGGCGGTGAAGCAGCTACCTCAATATGTCTGAGGTGCAGTGCCGAAGAAGGCTCTGACTCTCAAGAGAGACAGTGACCTCCATCTGTCAGAAGTTAGGCCCTGAGATCAGCTCCGACTATATGGGTGGCCATCCCATACCAGTGGCTCTGAAGGTCACAGCTGCCCTCAACTTCTCTACCTCCGGATCTTTCCAGGGGCTGCTGGGTGACCTTTGCGGAGTCTCCCAGTCAGTTGTCCATGCTTGTGTCAAGCAGGTGACAGACTCTGTTCAGGCATGCATTGACTTTCATCCACTACTGCTGGAATGAGGCCAGCCAGGCTGAGCGAGCCAGAGGCTTCCCCTGCGTCCAGGGTGCAATAGACTGTACACATGTGGCCATCAAGACGCCAGCGGATGAGCCCGGTGTCTTTGTCAACAGGAAGGGCTTCCACTCCATGAGCGTGCAGATAATGTGTGATCACAGGATGCAGATTCTGCAAGTCTGTGCAAGGTATCCAGACAGCTCCCACGATGCTTACATCCTCAGCCACTCCCAGGTGCTGAGACTCTTCAGTATTCCAATCCGGCTGGATGGATGGCTGCTGGGTGACAAGGGCTATCCCCTCAAAAGGTGGCTCATGACGCCTCACCGCCATCCAAGAACAGAGGCTGAGCAGCGGTACAATAGGAGCCACGGCACCACAAGGGCCATGTTAGAGTGAATCATAGGTCTTCTCAAGATGAGCTTCTGATGCCTGGACTGTTCAGGAGGCGCACTGCAATACCCTCCAGAGCAGATGTCGCTGATAGTGGTTGCATTCTGCGCTCTCCACAATCTGGCGCTGGAAAGGGGGGACGCAGTGGATGGCGAAGGTGTAGACGCAGGTGCCCTGGCTGCAGAAGATGAGTCTAGAAGTGAGTCCGAGGATGAGCACACTCAGGAGAACACTGAGGGGATAGATGCCAACCCGGGCAACCTCCAGGGAGGCAGGGATATCCAGGAGGCTTTAATCCAACAAACCTTCAGCTAGCCCACCACAGATGGACCTCCAACACATGCCAGGGCTGCAGGCTCCATACTCGATAACTGAGAGCAACATCTGCCTGGTTAGGAACATTAACTATGTGCCTTGTCAATAAAGCTCAATGACAAACAACTCAGTCATAACATCATGGGTGCCCGTCCACCTGCAGAAGTAAGGAATCACTCTGAGCCATGTTCGCATATGAAGCATTTAATGAATTAACAAAATGAAGCAGAAAAGAAATTGAATACGAAGGTGTTCAGCATCACACCAACTTGTCATCAACTAATAGTGAGGCAACATAAACCCAGCAGTGAGAAACCCGTGGTGAGCCTAAAGTGCCTTAAGTTTATGTTTTCTGGTGCTACGTCTAGGTGCTTCCCCCCTTGCTGGCACTGGCATTGGAGACAGCCTGCTCACTCTGCTGTCCTGTTGTTCTTGATGATCTTGGTGGATGTCCTCTGGAGCATGGAGCATTTGATGGCCTCGCCTGGGAGGGAGCGGCCAGCTCTACTGCTGGCTTCTTTCCAGTCCCGCAGCCTCATCAGATCCCACGGTCACTGGCAGAGGGGTGGACGAGCTGCTACCCTTATCCGGAGTGCCCAAGAGGAGCCGCAGAGATGACAGGCAGCTCGTGCACCGACGTGAGGTCACTTTGGACCTCCCTGCTCACCATTGATGGATGGGCACCGAGCTGGAATACTTGGTGTCCAATCCATCTCCCACACTGGCACTGACCAGCTGACATCATTGCCACTGTGAGGGCTTACAGGTTCGAGCACATCCCCAGGAGGCCCTGATTGTTCTCCTGGAGGAGCCTCTCCACTAGAGTTGCCACTCTCTCCATGGAGGAAGCATGGCGCTCAGCTAAGAGGCTCATTGCATCGGTGATTCTCCACATGGACTCCTCCAGCACAGGAGCCATGCCATGCTTTGCCTCATGTATCTCTGCCAGATCGTCTCACACAACCTGCTGCACTTCCAGCGTTCGCTGCCTCATGGACGACTCCAGAGGCACATCATCAGTCACTGACTGAGCATGTGTCTGGTCCCCAGGAGTCCTCTGACTGCCAGAGCCATGGGCACTCTCTGTCTCTGCCCGCACCTTAAGCGAATGTGAAGTGCCCTCATCGCTGTGCCCCGGGACACTAGCCGACGATCTAATTCCCACCGAGATGCTAATATCTGCGCTGGTGCCTGCCTGGCAGAGATGGTGTGACACTGGTGTTTCCATTTGTTCAGGGCCCTCAGGTGTTAGAGGTGGCCCCTCTGCCTCCTCCTCCTGGCCCTGCTCTGGTGATGCTGAAAGGAAGAACAAGGATATTTGATTAATTCAAGTGGGGACAATGTCAATGTGCATGCCTGTCCCTCGGATCAGTATGCACTCATCCTTCCATAATCAATGGGAAACCCATGTTGGAAGCTTAAATCACTGAACATTCAACAGCGGGATGGCAGCTGGGACACACATGGTGACCTCAGTGCTCAGCAATCTTACCTCCCCCAGGCACCCTAGCCTCACCAACACTGGTGGACCTGGGTGCATGGTACATCTCCAGATCCATCGCCTCCTGCTCATATCTGGTGATTATGGCCAACTAGGCTTGGCCTCCACCAGTCTGCATCCGCTCGGCGGTGTTGTGTGCAGTCTTCTCCTGAAAAGTAGAGAGGAGCATTGATTAGTCCAGCCTGTACCTGGATTCCCATCGCATCCCTGCCACCTCAACCAGAGTGGGACATTGCAGGGCTCCAGTGAATCATGACCCTGGAGCAGCTGTACACTCACACCAAGCAACCAGGACTGACCCCCCTTTGCCCACATGCTGCCACCACACAGTTTCACCTTGCAAAGCAAGAACGCACAAGCACATGGAACGCAAAGGGCAGCAGATGGATTAGTTCCCCACCAGCTGGAAGCTCTCCTCCCAGCATGTCAGTAACCTGACTTCGACATGTCCTGGAGTTCCAGCACTGCACCTAGGTACAAATCCTCCAGGTCGCCCCCAAAATAATAATGTGGGTGTCAGTCTACCACATGCTGTGGATGCAGAACCCATCTCAGCACAACTGTCTTAGGGTAACCTAGGCATGGGCAATATCTGCTGGCCCACCCAGTGAGGGACACATGCCATCAATGATTCAATACAGTCACTACACTCAGAGTTGGGGTGGGGTGGGGTGGGGAAGCCTACCTGCTGTGTTAAGTTACGGATGCCAACACGGTACTCACCCATCCCAAGCGGAAGAGGTCGTTGAATCGCTTGTGACATTGGATCCTGGTGCGCTGCACCACAGCGTGGGAGCTCACCACCTCCGCCACCTCCCCTCAGGCATGTTTGGTCATGTGGGGGAGCCTCCTCCTCCCATTGTAGGGTACAAGCACCTCCCGCTGTGCTGCCACCTCCTCGAGGAGGGCAGCAAGGTAATCGTCTGAAAAATGAGGGGCACAGTGCCCCCACCTGCCCTACCCTCCTGCCTGGCCTACTCACCAGCAGTGCTCTGGGGAGCCCTTCTTTTTGCCATGATTCACAGCCTTTTTTAAGGCTGCCTGTGTGCTCTTTAAACAGGCTGTCGGATCGCCATTGGACCCGGTGGTTATTGCAGTCCTGTCACCGCACTGCCCCGTTGGGAACCGTATTTCATGCTGGGCAGACCTTAATTGGCCACCCGCATAAAATGGCGCCCGCGCCTGGTCCTGAACGGCCCGCCTGACTGGGAGAAAATCCTCCCCTGTGTGTGTGTGTGTGTGTGTGTGTGTGTGTTTGTGTGTGTGTTTGTGTGTGTGTGTGTTTGTGTGTGTGTTTGTGTGTGTGTGTGTGTGTGTGTGTTTGTGTGTGTTTGTTTGTGTTTGTGTGTGTGTTTGTGTGTGTTTGTGTGTGTGTTTGTGTGTGTTTGTGTGTGTGTGTGTTTGTGTGTGTTTGTGTGTGTGTATGTGTGTGTGTGTTTGTGTGTGTGTTTGTATGTTTGTTTGTGTGTATGTTTGTGTGTTTGTTTGTGTGTATGTTTGTGTGTGTGTGTGTGTGCTTCTGTGTTTGTTTGTGTGTATGTTTGTGTTTGTGTGTGTGTTTGTTTGTGTGTGTTTGTGTGTGTGTTTGTGTTTGTGTGTGTGTTTGTTTGTGTGTATTTGTGTTTGTGTGTGTGTTTGTGTGTGTGTGTATGTGTGTGTGTATTTGTTTGTGTTTGTGTGTGTGTATTTGTTTGTGTTTGTGTGTGTACGTGTTTGTGTGTCGGTTTGTGTTTGTGTGTTTGTGTCTATGTGTGTGTGTCTGTGCGTGTGTGTCTGTGTGTGTGAGTGTGCCTCTGTGTGTGTGTGTGTGTGTGTGTGTGTGTGTGTGTGTGCCTGCATGTGCATGTGTGTGTCTGTCCTTGCGGGCGGGTTTGCTAGTGCTGTTGGGAGGAGTTTAAACTAATTCGGCAGGGGGAGGGGACACAGAGTGTTAGCAGAATAGGGACACATCATAACACAGTAAAATCAAGTCAGAGGGAGTACAGCTGCATTAAGTTTCAAGGGAGTAAGGCAAGGCTGGATGGCCTCTACTTTAATGCCAGGAATATCACAGGCAAAACGGATGAGTTAAGGGTGAGGATTGACACGTGGAATTGTGATATAGTAACCATCACAGAGACGTGGTTGAGGGAGGAACAGGATTGGCAGCTCAACATTCCGGGATATAGAATCTTCAGGCGAGACATAGGGAGGTGGTAAAAGAGGAGGAGGTGTTGCATTATTAGTTAAGGAGTCAGTTACTGCAGTAAGGAGAGATGATATTTTTAGGGGGCATGGAATGAAGCTTTGTGGGTAGAGTTTCAGAATAAAAAAGGGGCAGCCACATTGTTAAATGTTTATTATAGACCCCCAGATAGTCAGTGAGAAATTGAGGAGCAAATATGTGCACAATTCACGGAGGTGTGTAAAAACAATAACAATAGGGTAGTTATATTAGGTGATTTCAACTTTTGCAACATTAAATGGGATAGACATAGTGTAAAGGGCTTGGATGGAGTGGATTTCTTGAAATATGTACCGGGGAACTTTTTAGGTCAATATATAGAGGATTCAACAAGGGATGGCGGAGTGCTGGACCTAATTCTGGGGAATGACACTAGACAGGTGGATGAGGTGGTGGGGGAGCATTTTAGTGATAGCAACCACAACATGGTACAGTTTAAAACAAAAAAAAAAATACCTGGAGAAACTCAGCAGGTCTAACAGCATCTGCGGAGAGGGATACAGTTTGGAGTCTGTATGACCCTTCACAGTTTAAGTTTGTAATGGGCAAAGCAATAGACAAGTTGAAAAAAAATGTTTTGGATTGGGGGAGAGTGGATTTTAGTAAAATAAGGCAGGATCTGGCCAAGGTAAACTGGAAACAGCTACTTGTGGGAAATCTGCAGAGGAGCAATGGGGGGCATTCAAAAAGGAAATGGGGAGGGTACAGGCTCAACAAGTTCCCTCTAGGGTGATAGGAAGGAGTAACAAGCCCAGAGAACCATGGATGACCAGAGATATTCAGGATACGATGAGAAGGAATAGAGAAGCTTTTAGCAGGTACAAGGGGAGCAAATCAGCGGAGGCATTAATGGAGTACAGAAAGTGCAGGGTGGAGCTTAAGAAAGCAATTAGGAGAGCAAAGAGGGGATATGAGAAAGCTCTGGCTGGTAAAAGTAGAGAAAACCCCAAGAAATTCCATAAGTATATCAATGGCAAGAGGATAACCAGGGAAAGAGTAGGGCCCATAAGGGACCAAGGGGGCAATCTATGGGTGGAGCCAGAGGACATCGGTAGAGTGTTGAACGAATACTTCACATCCGTCTTCACCCAAGAGAATGAGGATGAAGGTATGGAACTCGGGGAGAGAGACTGCGAGGTTCTTGAGCAAATTGATATAGGGAGTGACAAGATATTGGAGGTGTTGGCAGGCTTAAAAGTGGACAAATCTCCAGGTCCAGATGATTTGTGTCCTAGACTGCTGAGGGAGGCAAGGGAGAAGATCGCAGGAGCTC